>NW_028234404.1:30456553-30461553 GCF_977035675.1 Penaeus japonicus | reverse complement strand
ACATCTCTTACTATTACTGACATCCAATTATAACATTTGAAAGAGAAGAATATAACACAAGTCTATGTAATTATAACTAATATATTAATCAGAATCTACTGCTGAATAGATGTCTTTCCCATCCGTAATGTATGAAGACTAATATCAATATAAAATCATATATACACATTAACGTGTTGTCAATGTCATAGGTGTCACTGTCATTCAATTATTTCCTGTTGCCGCTTGCATCGCCCATTCAAAACTGACGAAATTCAGCGAGACAAGGCTGCTCTTCGGCTTCGAAAAGGATGCCATGCAGTTCAAAAGGACCTACAATATGGCTCGGTCCTTAGAATACACCTTAACGGATGCAATTCCACCCAACCCGGCCCCGTGGGATCCCAATTGCCTCCGCAAACCTAAGAGAGAGAAGAGCGGACTCACGTTGTGTGCCGCCATTTCGTGGGTTTGCTCGAAGTGTTCCCCGAAGGCGAGAGAGAGAAACTTCGCTCAACAATCGCCGTTTCAGATTGTTTCACGCGGAGAGCCTTTCGTTGTGCCACACTGCCACTTTAAAGCGTAAATCGCAACCTTTACCAGGCGGGACTTGGATATTTCACGTTCTTTTTTTTAGTTTGGTTAGTTCTAGTCTCGCGTATAAAAAAGGGGATTAAAAGCGAAATGAAAAAAAGGTTGCATGTAACGCGTCTCGAGGATGGCAATCAGCTGGCGAGATGTGACAGTTCGGAACAAGTAACGCATTCCGTAGTAATGGTTGCACCGCCTCCCGTCACACGGTATATATGCATGTAGATCCTCCTAGGACCGAATCTGCGAATCCTTATCGATTAATAAGTTGATGAGGAATCGATTCTTCGTTCTCTTACTTATGCTAATCAATTAAGGATCCGGACATTCGGACCTTTAAACGTAATTGTTATTTTTTGTTGCGATGTACGAAGGGCTTCTTTGCGTCTATGTGCTCTCTCCGTCGTGGGGGAAGAAACTTTAATCATATATACAATTATCGAAGGTTAAGGAAATGTTAATGACTTCACTGTCGATGCCATTCCAATTTCTGAATTGTGTAGGACTTGTTCCAGCAACAATTATCATTCCGACGCAACGCTAAAAATAATCACATCACTGAATTACAGGCAAGAAAATCCCAAAGTTTAAATAAGCGAGCCTCCGAGACACGTTCGCGCAGAAAATGGCAATTCCCTACACATATTTCTGAACATTTAAATGTACCCGAATGAGCAGAGGTCGTGTGTAATCTCGCCGCCTCTCGCGGGATCTCGCCGCTTCTCGGCCGCGTCACGTGACCAGAGAGACGTTTATTTTTTCCCACCACAATGGCGCCAAGCCCTATATGTACATTTAGGTGTAATTTTAGTCTCTTCCGCGGCGGTTTTAGCGTTGTTCACCGATGTTTTAGGATGTAAAGATATGCTGTGTGTGCTGTCCCATATGAAAGGTGTTCGTAAGGTAAGTGGCTTCGCTGTAATTTTAGGGTTAATATGAGTGTCTTGGTAAATAATTGGTTGTCAGACAGAAACAACCCGTCTCTCGGTCAATATTTTGACAATTCTCGCCCTCTGGGAAGTGAAACTATCGTTACGGAGGAAATTTAAGTGATGCTCGAAGAAAACAAACAGTGACATAGTGGTAATGAACTGAAATAAAGGCAAATAGGACAAGAAATAAGCTTGGAGTTAAAAAGTGGAAATTGCGCAGTGCTGCCATCTACCAAGTCACAGCGGCCAATATCAGAGTGCTTTTTTATTTTTCAGCAATATAGCGCACAGTGACGGTGTTTTTCGACTGCGAAAGTGAAGAGGACATCGTAACACGTCCGAAGAGCCTAGTTAAGAGTGCAAGCGAGTGTTAGATAAGACCCATCTTGGGCCAGCTTCGCCACTCCGGGACTGTTTATGTTTGGCAGCGGGCCATTGATTTTCATATCTGAAAGTAATTTTCGAAAGATGTCTGGGTGTTTGAGCCCCAGAGTGACCCGGCGCGGCGAGGAGAGCAGCGCCAGAGACTGTGACAGATGATCCTTCGTCCGATGGTGTGTGGAGACGCGAAATAAGAGTGAGTGGAGAGTGGGATGGGCTTGGGAGAGCACCTGCAGCTTGACACTCTGGAGTCTTTGAGCCACAGGAACTCCTCCTGCCTTGGCCTCTCCTCTGAGGGACACTACACTATCACAATATCAGTGCATAACATCACCTCTATGTAGGCCTACTCCTGAGGTTAGGAGCAGGGAAATGCCATGGGCAGTGGTAGGGATTAGGGGAATTATTGTTGTTTGTGTGTGTGTTTGCCTCTTGGCTGGGGGTGAAGGGGTGTGTTTACATCTTTGCTCAAGACAGTTGAGGGGTGAACAACCCTCACAAGAGTGTGCTTGGAATAGCTGTATATCATTGGGGAGGGTTGTTTTATCCTATAGATTAAGGAACAATATTAGCAAAGCAGAAACTGTAACCTCCCTTTAAGATTTCCCGTTTCAAGTGTTTTTTTTTACCATGTAGATGGTAGGTAGATTATAAACATTGAGTCAATTGGGCCAGAATAACTCAACTTATCATTATTGCAGAGTGTTTATTGCAAATGTCACTTGAGGTCATATATTCATCATTGATATTGTGATTTTTAAATGTAGTTGGCGCTGTCAGATTCTTCTTGAAGAATTCAGATTTATTTTCATTTCCTTGCAATTTCTTGTATCAGTATATTCTTGTAGTTCATATTAAAATCATAATTTTATTAATGGTTATCTCCGGAATATAATGCAAAAGATGCAAAGTTCATATTGCAATAACAAGGATTGATTAGGCTTTTGAGAAAGAAATTATGGCTAGAACCATCCTTGTAAATTAATCTTTTGCAATCAGGAAGTTGAAATGTCGTATGGCTTATTATGATTTAAAATGAAATACTTCAGATTCATTATAATTTTTTTTTTCAAAGTTTTAAGTGTATGGTAGTCCTTTCTACATGGAAGTGCAAATTATCAAAATGATAATGAAGGTAAAATATATTCACATAAATCAAATAAATCTATCTTGAGTGAAGCAAGATTTTTTGAATGTGTTGGAAGAAGTTGAATGAAATGTCAATAGAAAGCAAATAATGGTAAGGCTAGCCCGTTTAATTTTTTATTTATTCATTATCGTCATAGCTGAAGTCATCGTGTGATATGCAATAAAGAGGTGTGAAAGTTATTTTTGAATAATACAAGAGGTTTTAGTTATTATGAAAATAACAAAAGGAGAATAAGTAAGCATATAAACAATAGAATGATTTCAAGTACATTATTTTCAGGATCCTAATATATTCCTGTTAAGTCCTGAATGGGAAGGTTAAACACTTCATCTGATTAGAAGATTAGATGAATGATAGAATGGAAGTTGGATATTTATACATTTTATATGGAGAGCCTCATTTGTTTCAGTAAAATTTTATTCACACACACACAAAACAAACAAACAAACATGCATGTGTCTCTTGACACCCACTCATGTACACACTCCCATGCATGCCTACAGGTAGAAGAACATAAAGACACTGACATGCATAGACAGACACTGACATGCATAGACAAACACTGACACCCATAGACAGACGCTGACACGCATAGACACTGACATGCACGGACAGATATTGGCACGCATAGACAGACACTGACACCCATAGACAGACGCTGACACGCATAGACAGACGCTGACACGCATAGACAGACACTGGCGGGCATAGACAGACACTGACACGCATAGACAGACGCTGACACGCATAGACAGACGCTGACGTGCATAGACAGATGCTGATACGCATAGACAGACACTGACACACATACACAGACACTGACGTGCATAGACAGACACTGACGTGCATAGACAGACACTGACGTGCATAGATGGATGCTGACGTGCATAGACAGACGCTGATGTGCATAGACAGACGCTGATGTGCATAGATGGACACTGACAAGCATAGACTGACACTGACACCCATAGACAGACACTGACACCCATAGACTGACACTGACATGCATAGACAGACATTGACACTCATAGACAGACACTGATACGCCTAGACTGACACTGACACCCATAGACAAACACTGACACCGTAGACAGACACTGACACCCATAGACTGACACTGACACCATAGACTGACACTGACATGCATAGACTGACACTGACACCCACAGATGCTGACACACTCATGTGCAGAAAGACAGACACACATAGGATTGAACACATCTGTATGTGTACACACACATGAGAGAGTGCATGCGCACGTGCGTGTGCACACACATGCACAGACACATATGCATGCACATATGCAAGCACACACACACACGTACACATACATATACACATACATTTACAAATACACATACAAATACACATACACATACACATACACATACACATACACATAACTACATAAGTAGAAGACATAGACAAACACAGATACATGCAGACACATAAATATACACAGGTGCATAAATACACATAGACACATAGGTGCAAACAGACTCATAGTTGCACACAGAAAAGTACACAGACTCATAGATACTTACAGAATCAATGATGCTTACAGCTATAAATGCTTACAGCCACAAATGTTTACAGCCACAAATGCTTACAGCCACATAGAAGCACACACACACACATAGAAGCACACACACACACATAGAAGCACACACACACACATAGAAGCACACACACACACATAGAAGCACACACACACACACATAGAAGCACACACACACACATAGAAGCACACACACACACATAGAAGCACACACACACACATAGAAGCACACACACACATAGAGGCACACACACACATAGAGGCACACACACACATAGAGGCACACACACATAGAGGCACACACACACAGAGGCACACACACACACACACACACACACACACACACACACACACACACACACACACACACACACACACACACACACACACACACACACACACACACATA
>NW_028234404.1:30421553-30436553 GCF_977035675.1 Penaeus japonicus | reverse complement strand
TTGCCTAGCAGTACTCTCTCCCACAGATCTTCTCTCATGCAGTCCATGCACCTTTGCTTCAGTCAATGTCTCTTCTGTCTTCCCAGCACCTCCATTTCCAATACTTTTCTTGTATATTCCTCATCTTTTCTCATGATTTAACCATACATACTATTGGAGTCTTCTCTCTTGGATTTTATTTGATGTTTTATCCACTTTTACTGTACTCCTAATTTTTTTTATACCTGATCATATCCAACTTTGTAACACCATATGTCCACCTCAGCATTCTTGTTTCTGTCATGTCAAGTCTCTTTTCTTGAGCTTTTGCTAACTGCTACATTTCTGCTCCATGTATTATTGCTAGGGTCTTACCACTAGCTTATAAGTCATTCCCTTTACACATCAGTGATATTGTCAAACTAAAATGCTTAAAACCGCATCCTCTCTTTCTGATTTCCTTGCATTATAACCTTTCCCTCACTCACTGATAAAACTCAGGACTTCCTTTTCTTCCTACTGATTTTAAGACCTCCCAATGGCTTCTGGAGAATATTTGATTAACTTCTAAAGGATGCCCATAGGAAATTTAGTCACTCAGGTGAAGACATGCACAGTTTGTACCAATATTGCTGAGGAAACTAGAAAACGATTATGATATTCTTAGGTATCATCTAGATTTTCACCCTTAGATTCCAAACACAACCATTTTTTTTTTTTTTTTGTCCCAACTAAATTAGAGTAAATAAAAGTGAATGTTTAGATCAGATAGTAAGAAGATACATCCTTTAGTGGTTTGATAAAAAAGAAAAAAAATTGATTCCGTGATTTTGGTTTATTTGTGGAGTGCAAAGGTTTCTTAACCTCTTGTGTATGATGGCAGTTGTATAATGTCCTTTTGGGAATCCAGTCCTTACTACCTTCTTGAAACCTGCTGAGCATTGAATTGGCCCTTGACAACCTGCCTTAATCAGCTTAGAGCTTAAAGACATTGATCAATATAAGTGCAATTCATTATTTAGGTATTTTATCTTCTTCCATTGGATTGTAAGGCCAGTAAACCTGCCAAGCTAGAGTTGGTCGTAGATGCGGATGGCACCGTGCCAGACAGTGTAAACCCGCCATCCTACTGCATACATATTATTTTAAAACTGCAACCAATGGGTTAAGAATTATCGCCTTTTTTTGGCAGGCCCAAGTGCACAATATGTTAAGAGAAAAGATTGTAGGACATGAAAATTTACCCTTGTGTGGCCCTTATTTTATGGAGCTCAAGCACTGTGAAGTTTCGGTATCAACAAAGTTATCTATGATACCAGATGTATGCTATACTGCTGGCAATATAGTGAGCATGTGCAGCTACTCTCTGGGTGATTGTCTGAGGTACGATGCCGCACTGAGCCTCTTGGAGTGATTTTCACCCACCTTATTCTGAAGGGTGACAAAAAAAAGGTTTTATGTAAAAAAAAAAAAAAAAGGATAAAGTCAAGAAAATTGTGCAATTATAATGTGTATATACAAACAGAACTATGTACAATGGGCATATACAGCAGAACTTCATAACATGATACTACATCTGTCGTGTCAGAAATATTCTATGACTTCACCTGTTCATGGGTTAACTGATCTTCTTTCCTATTCCTCTGCATCCTGATGCATTTGAGATTTAACAAAACTTCAACAACTTCCTTTTTTATCTTCTCAGGTGGTGCCATGAAGTCAACAAAATCAGGCCAGAAATGGGCCCATGTTGCATGTGCCCTTTGGATTCCTGAGGTTTCCATTGGCTCAGTTGAACGTATGGAGCCTATCACCAAGATTCCAAACATCCCTGTAAGTATATATGTAGATGTTCATATATATATTGTTTTTATGTGAGGCTGGACCTCTGAAGATGCAATCTTTCCCAGATGGGTTTTTTTTTTTTTTTTTTTTTTTTTTTTTTTTTTTTTTTTTTTTTTTTTTTTTTTTTTCTCCATGTTCATGCTTTACCAACCTTGTTGCCTACTATGTCTTGTTGCTTATTAAAGATAAATGTTGCCAGTATTTCTAAGAGTAGCATAATTTTTATAGTAAATTATTGTAAATAACCCCCACCTGTACGGCAATAATGTAATTAGCTTCTGATTTCTTTTAATGTGGTAATTAAAGCCTCTCTAAATATCTCATGTTCCTTCAAAAAGACAGTCAGATAGACATATGTAAATACTAATGTGTACATATAAATACAAAGGGGTATTTATATGTATATGTTCTTTTATGTATACCTTTTATTGACTTAAAATTTTGAACACTTGTTCACATGCAGTAACAACATGACTGTGACTCTTCCAATGATTCTCTACCTTGTTACAAGACACAGAAAAACTAAATTATTTGAGTTAATGCAAGAAATTTATTAAAAGATAATGTTACATTGCCTTTGATGATGAAACTTTGAATTATTTAATTAAACATAGATGGTATTGATTTTGATTTTGAATTTCCATGTTTTGGAAAGTTTGTCTTCTTATTTTCAATCATTTCTATTTTAACCTACAGCAAAGTCGATGGGCACTTGTCTGTGTCCTGTGTCGAGAACGCCGAGGTGCATGTATCCAGTGCTCGGTTAAAACCTGCAAAACTGCCTATCATGTGACCTGCGCTTTCAAGCATGGCTTAGAGATGAAAGCAATCATTGAGGATGAAAGTGCAGATGATGGTGTGAAACTGAGGGTGAGTACTTTCAGTCAATGTCTGTAGTGATCTTTAAAAAGGTTGATGAAATGTATTTATTTGAAAATGCAATTATTTATAGCATATGTTTAGTTTATATTTTGATACAAGGATTGAAATGCAATGTATAGAAGAAATAAATTCTGATTATTGGTATGTTGACAAAGAAAATAGAAAAATCAGGAATGGTGAAGTCTGATAGAAATCTTAGAAATGTTTAAGTGTGTTAAGAATTTTAAAGCATTAGTCATGGGAATGTCTCCATCTCTGTAGTAATTGTGGATGACAGTTACACTGAAGATTTTAAACTTGATAATAACTTTATTTATAACAAACTTTCTTTGTATGACTACCTCAGTTAACCAACTTAAAATGTACTTGTAGAATCACATTTTTTTTTTTTCTACAGTTGTTGTAATGTAATTTCTAGAGTTTATTCTATATGTTTGTCTCTCCCACTCTGTATAACTAAGAATGTTACTATGAGTTTTGGTATTAGCCCTTCTGCGATGGGCATTGTCATGGGGTTGGAGCACTTTCGTTTGAGTATTAGTGAGAGTGTAAATGTGATGGTGAGATGGAGTGTGTTATGTGAGTCATGGTAAGTACTGAATGAGGCAAGTGTATGTATAAGAATTACATATGATATTTACTAGAGTGGGGATTCACTTATTTATGTTTTGATTGGTAGTAAGATGAAAGAGTAGGCTGTGCATATGATATTACTGTATAATGCAGTATGCCTTAAATATATTGGTTGTCATTTAATCAGTCACATTAGTTTTTGAATTTGAGAGGTTTTTGCCTTTTGTCTGACCATATTTCTGAACAATTTCAGTCTTATTGTGAGAAGCACAGTGTTGCAAGCAAGAAGGTAGGATGCGATGCAGAGAGTGACGTGGAAGAGGGAGCCCCAAAGAAGAAGGACTGGACCTCAGAGCAGAAGAACCAGGCTCGAGCTGCCAAGCTAAGGCAGATTGAGTCTGAATTCTACAAGCATGTCGATGTCCTGGAAACTTCAAACTTCTTGGACATTGACTTTGAGACAACTGAGACTATTTTTAACTACTGGAAGCTAAAGAGACGGGTAATGGGGATTTTGTTGGGATGCATTGTCTTAATAAGAGATGGAGTGGACCGGTGTTGGTTGCAAATTATCCAAGTGTTTTTCAAGGAAGTCAGTTTGTGGTTATATGTTTAATGGATTGTTAAAGCTTGATTGAAGTGTTAGTTGGTGATATAACTTTCAACTAGAAATATTTATGATAAAATTCTTAGTTTTAAAGCATATATTTTTGATGTTAGTGATCTTCAAGTGAACATATGGAAGAGCCGGTTGATGAATACTTAATATTTTCACTCTTTTTTTTTTATATAAACACTCATACCTAGTTCCTCACATGGACACAAGCAAGGGCATCAATATTCAAAGACACAACTACACACATACACACAAACGCACAAATACGCACACATACACACATATACACACACATACACACATATACACACATACACACATACACACACATACACACACACATACACACACATACACACACATACACACACACATACACATACACACACACACACACACACACACACACACACACACACACACACACACACACACACACACACACACACACACACACACACACACACACACACACATGCACGCACATACACACATGCACGCACATACACAGACACATGTACACAGACACATGTACACAGACACATGTACACAGACACATGTACACAGACACATGTACACAGACACATGTACACAGACACGCGTACGCAGACACACACACACACACACACACACACACACACACACACACACACACACACACACACACACACACACACACACACACACACACACACACACACACACACACACACACACACACACACACACACACACACATATGCACAGAAACACACATGCACAGATACACACATTCACAGACACACACATGCACAGACACACACATGCACAAACACACATGCACAGACACATACATGCACAGACACACACATGCACAGACACACACATGCTGACACACACATGCACAGACACACACATGCACAGACACACACAGGCACACACACACAGGCACAAACATACTCACAGACACAAACATACTCACAGACACAAACATACTCACAGACACAAACATACTCACAGACACAAACATACACACAGACACACATGGAGACACATACATATGTACATTATTTAGATACTTTTGATATGAAAGGAATTGCCAGAATGACAGTTTGCATATCTAATCTGAGCTTTGTTTTCAGGCTGGTTTCAACAAGCCACTCTTGACCCCGCGCAGTGAGGAAATCGACCTTCTCTCCCATCAGCAGGAGCATGACATTGAACGGATGAAGATGTTTGTACAATTGAGGCAGTACTTGGAGAGGGTACGTAAATTTAATTCTCTCAGTGAATTGAGGTTGTTTTAAGATTGAAGATGGTATAAAGAAAAGGTAGAACTGATTTTTATCACATGGCAGTTTTCTTTTGTCTCTTACAACATTTGTATTTTCTCTTCACAGGTTCGTAACCTCTGCTACATGGTCAGTCGTCGTGAGAGACTCTCCAGATCCTTCCTAAAAACTCGAGAGCAGACTTTCTCAAAGCAGGCATCCATTCTGGCCAGCAGCAGCATGAATTTGACGCAGCAGGAAGTAGATGCGGTGATGCAGGCTAATCATGGTCCTTCTGTCTATGATCAATTGTATTCCCACCCTAGTGCTCCTAGCCACACGCAAAAGCATTTCGAGAAGATTGTAGCTTGCATAGCTGGCACTCTCACAGAAAAGGTGAAACCCAAGAAGGAACCAGAGAAGAAGGATGTCAATGGCCTTATTAGAACATCAAAAGACAAAACAGACAATCCATATAAGAAAATGTACGTCAATGGAGCGGAACAGCGCCGGTCACGCTCCAGCTCTCTGTATAGTACTTCTGACTCTGATTCTTCTCTTGCTTCCACAAAATGGTCTCTGCCTACAAAAGGTAATACTCGTTATTCTGTTTACACAAGTAGTGAAGAGGAAACAAATAAAGAAAATCACTCAGTCAAGCAAGAACCCCCATCAAGTAAGAGCAAGTTACCATTCCTTGACAGTAGTGACAAAGAAAAGCCTAAACTTGAGACCATTAGCAGACCTACGAGGGGAAGGGTTGGTAGGAGAAGAGGGATGGGGAGAGCGAGTGCCATTAAGAGCAGGTCATTCAGGGACCGGATGGCACAAGGCTCGAGTGAGGAAGATGTTAAGAAGTTTGATAATTTGATAACTGACAAAACTGTGAAAACAGAAACTAATGCCTCATCTTCAAAGACAGTGAGGGAGCGTCCCAGTGTAGATACTTCTGAAGATGAGGCAGAACCAGTTAGTAAACCCAAACCACAGCCCAGCAAAAGAAGAAATAAAAGGAAGGTGACGCCATCTAAGTTAGACTCGAGTGTAAGTAGTGAGGATGAACCAGTGGTAACAGTGGCTACGGCAAAAGAGAAAAAGCCCAATCGCAAGGGCAAGTGGAATAAAAATATTCTGAGTAGCCAGACTACCAGTGTAAGTTCACCAGTATCTGAAATTCCAAAGTTGGAGCTTAGTGATGATGATGAACTGGGTCCTCCCACCTACAAGCTGTCCAGTGACGAGGACAACAACAGTGAAAAGAGTAATGAGCCGGCAGTGATGAGCAGTGATATCTTTGGTGTAAGTGACCGGACAGACACCAGTTCTGACAATGGTCGGGATACGGCTTTAAGTAAAGGACCAAAGAAACATGATAAGAAGAATGAAAGTAGAATAAGTGATAGTGATGTGAACAGTGATGATGAAAACAAGGAAAGTACCACAGATTCTCAAAACCATGCAACACTGAAGACAAAGGCAGCTAAGAAAGAGTTTACTCCAAAGATTGAGGCAAAGGCAGAAAGAATGAACAAAAAGAAAACTGATAAGGTTGGTAGAACAGTAAGAAAAACAGCCAGTGCTGAAAGATGTAAAAGTGAGACAAGACAGTCGGAAGAAATTGATGTCGATCACGGAATTACTAAGAGTGAAGTTGAAGCAACACCAGGTCATATGTTTGTGCCACAAAGGAAAGCTGCAAAGAAAGCATCAGAACTCATCACTAGTCAGAATACAACAAGTACTTCAGCCAGTGCAACTGCAGGTATAGCTGGGCCAGCAGCTGCAGATGTGGCAGATGTTAAGAAATCTGTAGCAAAACCAATCAAGGAGATCAAGGAAGATCCTGATGAGCCTGAGATCATTGAAGAGAAGAAGGTACTGGAGGAGAAGAGAATAACACCCACAAAAGGTAGGAAGAGTAAGAGCACAAAGGAAAAGAATGAGAAGGTCAGCGAGGAAAAGACTGATTCTTCTGATGTTCCCAAAAAGAACCTCTTTGAGCCACCAGAAATTCTGCCGTATGTCCCAATGCGGCAGGCTGCTAAGAAAGCTGCAGAAAATCTGAAGGGTGGCAACAGTAAGGCAGGTACAGCTGCTTCCAGTGGCACAGAGGAGTCAGAGTTACCAGTAACAACTCCTGTTGTATCACCTACTAAAAACAAAAGAATCTCACGGATGGAAGGGAAGTCTGGACCTAGATCAAAATCCAAATCTCCTCGTGCAGCTAAACCATTATCATCAGCGACTGTTTCAGATGCGGGCTCCGAAAGTTGTGATGAGGTGAAATTCCCCAAGTCAATATTTTCTGACAGTGATGAAGAGAATATCATCAAGAAAGACAAAGCTGCAAAGGATAAAACTGATCCTCTTACAGAGGTTTACAAGGAAGCAAAGACGAACAAGCAGTTTTTTCGTGGCGACATCTATATACGACCATACCAAAGCTCCTCAGATGAAAATGAGGAAGGAAGACCAGCCACTCCAGGAAGAAAATCCCTCCTATCTCACACTTCTAAACCAACTAGTGATGAGTTTCCAGACCTCTCCAAAAACCAACTCTTTCGAGGCCCCTCAAGCATATCAGGTGACTTGCAACTCACCTCTGACAGCGATGAGCGGGAGGATGAGAACCAGGAACCGGCAGCTGGAACCCTCAGGAAGGCCCCTGACAAGAAGCTTAAAACTTCCGAAGGGCGGCCTGAACATGGGTTTCAGCCGCCGATTACTGAGAGAAGTGAATCCGGAATGTCCAACGAGACGGAAGACCATCGTTCTAAATCACCCACCAGAAGAGAGACTGGACTGGAGTCAGGATTACGTCAAAGTGGGTCTCAGTGCAGACCGAGAACTCCTCCTGGTGATGTCTCCGTGCAAGACTTCAGAAGTAACTCTCATGCACCATCGAGAGGACGAAGAAGAGGAAGAGAGAGAGAACCGGTTCCACTCTCCCAAGACATTGGCACCAGTCATAAACTCCATACCAGAAGAGAGATACAGCCTGAGGAGACACTCAAATCCATCAAAAAGACCCCAGAGAGAAGCAGCCAAGAGAAATCTGGTACCTCCAAAGGAAGTAGTACCACAGAAAAGGAGGAGACATTAAAAGAAAAAGAGGTCGTGCAAAGGGACAGAAAAGATTTCTTGAGAGAAAAGAAAGATCCAGTTTTGGAAAAGAAGGATGTTCTCCAAGGGAAGGAATCATTGCAACAAAAGGCAAAGAATGATTCATTACGAGATAGAGCAGCAATTGGAAAGGAAAAGCATGTTTCATCTGCAGACAAGGAAGTTAAGGCTTTAGAGAAAGATTTGTTACCTGAAATGATGAACCTACAAGGAGAGAGTAATGAAATTATTATAGAAAAAGAGGTTCATAAAGAAAAGAAAGAGTCTCAGAGAGAGAAGGTTATATCACCCAGAGAAAAAGTGGTATCTCCCAGAGAAAAGACTTTGTTCCCAAGGAAAAAGGTCTTATCTCCAAGAGAGAAGGTCTTATCTCCAAGAGAGAAGGTCTTATCTCCAAGAGAGAAGGTTTTGTCTCCAAGAGAGAAGGTTTTGTCTCCTAGAGAGAAGGTTTTGTCTCCTAGAGAGAAGGTTTTGTCGCCTAGAGAGAAGGTTTTGTCTCCAAGAGAAAAGGTTTTGTCTCCAAGAGATAAGGTTTTGTCCCCAAGAGATAAGGTTTTATCTCCGAGAGAAAAAGAAGTAATGGCACCAGAGAAAGTCATATCACCAAGAGAAAAGAAAGATCTGTTCAGAGGGAGAGAAAGCAGTCGAGAAACAGGAGAGTCGCCAAAGGAAAGGAAAGAACTGATTAGAGACAGCGATTCCCTTGAAGAAAAATTCGACAAAGGAAAGGAATCTCCAAAAGACAAGTTAGAAGTGGCTGAAGAAAACATCCCTGAAACATTTAGCAAGCCAGATCTGCTAAATGAAAATGTGGATCCCTCAAAAGAAGCTGTGGATATCTTTGGACAGAGAGAGAAATCTGCTGAGAAGGCTGAACCTCTTCTGGAAAAGGATTGCCTGCCGAAACAAATAGAGGCAATTAGAGAAGAACAACCTAAAGTGGCTTCAGATACACCTGCAGAGGAAAGAGAGAAGGATGCACCTCCAAAACTGCCGGAAAATGTGAAGAAAACAGAACAACATCAACAACAACAGAAATCAGGGGTATTTGGATTTGTAGGTGTAGATTTGGAAGTTGAAAGATTAGAAGATATTGTTGAAACATCGGATACTGAACCAGAGCCTAAGAAAGTTCGTATTGGTGATAGTGATGAAGACTCCATAAATGTTGTAGGAGAAAAACGTGTTGAACAACCGAAGGACAGTGGATATAAGAGTGCAATAACTACACCTGAGCCTGTAGATAGAGTTCATGCAGTTTGTAATGACATGGTAAATGTAAATAGTGTTGTAAATAATTTTATGAGCGATGAGTCACGTTTGGAAACTGTAGATGTGACTAGCAAGACCCCGGTGGTGTTGCCAACCCCAGTGGAAGGGAAACAAGTGCTTAACAAGTTTGTCTCCCCCACTAGAAGAAAGAATTTGGAGGATGTTATAGGCGAGATGAAGAGACAGGCTGAAGCACAACCTGAAGTACAGCCTGAAGCACAAGCTGAGCCCACCAAACCAGTACCTCCCCCAGAGAGACCGAATGAAGTTACAGCATCTCCTCCGCAATCCCAGGCCAACTCTTTCTCAGTTCCCCCTGTGCCAGAATCCTCAGTAGCCTCTCCACAAGCATCATCTGCTGAGGCTTTACCTCCCAAGAGTTCATCCTCCCCAGGTGCTAACTTCAGAGAGCAGTGGCGGGGGCAGTGGGAGAAGAGTCCTCCTCAACCTGAGCATAAAGTGGATCCAGGTTCTGGCCCACACTTGCCTCCTCACCTACCCATGCCTGGTCTAGAGTTAGGCCTTACCCCCTCCATGTCAATGCTTGATCTGCAACGAGCCATGTTCTCTGCTGATGCCCAACATCAGCTGTTCAGCGCCATTGATTTTTTGAATGCCCGCACTATGTTTACCAGTCAGTTTCGTCAAATGGTCGAAGCTGGTATCCATCCGCAAATCTACAATACCACTCTAATACCAGCATACTTGCAACAGCATAGTGCCACGGAGTTAGCTGCTTTAAGTCAACAGCAGTATCCACCACCTGCTAGAGAAAATCAGATTCCAGATAAAACAAGCATGTGTTCTCAGGAAATGTCCAGATTATCATCACATGATGATAGACCTCCAACTCCAGAACTGCCTACAACAGATGCCAAGGCAGGTAGTAGACAGGGAACATCAAGCAGTAAAACTACAAAACCACTAGCTTCTCCTGGTAGTATGATGACTGTGCCACCTCTCTCGTCACCTTTGACGCAGAGTAACAAGGTAGTCCCAGGCCTTGTTTCTCCTACAACCAGTAGAGGACAACATACAAGAGAAGAACAACCTTCTCCAGTATTACCAAACAACAAAATTGCACAACCACAACCTTCTCCTTCAAGTATATTTAGTAAAAATGACAATGTACCAGTTTCTACAGCATCTCAAGCACAGGCAACAACCGTAGCCCCGACAGACATTTCTTCTACAAGTCATTCAGTATTATCGTCATCAGTCAGCAGAACAGCGAGCCAGCCTCAAGTATCACCACAGTCCAGTAAACCATCACAGGCACCTGTCTTATCACAGCAGTCCAACAAACCTTCACAAGCTCCTGTAGTATCACAGCAGTCTAGTAAACCATCCCAGGTGCCTGTAGTGCCGCCACAGTCCACTAAGCCCTCTCAAGCTCCTGTGACCGCCACCACAACCTCAACAGAGAGCAGTGTGACTATTACAAAGGTCAGCAGACCCTTGGTATCTCCTGCAAGAAATTCTGTTGTTAGTAGCAAGGGGAGCATTGTTCCTCCTGCTTCAAACTCTGTTGTGTCTGTGGCTAAAACAATAACTACAACTACAACAACCACAACCACTACTAGTCTAACCTGTTTAAGTAAATCTCCAATGCTGTCTGTGACAAGCCCCACCACTGTACCCAGTCAGAAGGAATCGCCATTGCAAATCGCTGTTGAAGTACCTGAATCAAAGATTGAAACTATTACAGTAGATGACAGTGTTCTTCATCAAAAGGAAGAGCCTGCACCAAAACGAGTGCCAATATACATGCAAGAAGCCAAGTCACAGAAAGCACCCGAAAAGAAGTCTCCAAGATCTCAGGCATCATCTCCAAGATGGGTAAACAAGGAGAGCACAAAGGCAAGAGAGAAAAAGAGTAGCAAAGTCAACAGGGCCGCATATAACAAAGGGCGGGGCAGGAGCACAGGCAAAGGAAAAGGCCGTGGTCAGAGCCCGAGATTTAATTCTATATCAGTGCCTAAAGAGCTGGTCGGAACAGTCTACGACTTTGATTTTGACAACGAATTTGATGACGGCCCAGCTAACAACACCCTGGATGATTTGCGGAAGTCCAGAGAAAAGCGACAATCAGTTGACACAACACCTCAGCAATCGCTAACACCCACCTATACTTTAGAGCACAAAGAACAAACTAAGAAGTCAGGCAAAAAATCAAAGTCATCACTAAAAGAGAAGGGGGTTAGTAAATCAACAGATGATGGTGACAAAGTTGCCAAAATACTTGAGGATTACAGGAACACTCAAAACTCTCAGCTGCGTCGCAGTACACACTCTCCTAGTCCACCTCGTGGCGATGACATGCTAGAAGGCCCATCAAAATCTCCAGACAAAATACAAGACATCCCACAGTTCACTTCAGAGTTTACCTCCGGCATTTTTGAAACTAAGCTTACAATATCGAACTTGAGTGATGTCAGAGATTCAAATCCAACATCAGAATTGTCAATCTTGCCTAAGAATACAGGAGACGATAGTAGAGTGGCGTTGACAGTGCCAACAGCTCAAATTGGAATCGACGAAAGAACAAACCAACTCAAGCTTAAGATCAAAGGACCATATGCTAACTCATACTCGGCTACTAATACGTCCGCTGCGCCACAGGAAGCAGTAGGAGCACCAACTCCAACCTCTACAACATCAACGTTAAGAAGAATGAGGAAGAAGGAATTGATTCGTCAGTATTGTTATCAGGATCAAATGCCAAATGAGCCGGCGGAATCTGGACCTATTAACAACACTCCAAATCCTCCCCCGCAGTTGAGAACTGGCATCACCATTCCAAAGGCTGTTGCTTCCATGCCATCTATACCAACGCGAGAAGACTACAAAATGTACACGCAGGATGAGACCCCAGCAGGAGGTGGAGGTGGAGGCAGAAGAAAGAGACCACCCCGGGAACTAAGACACTTGGACTGGTCTGTGATGGAGGATTCTGGGAAGAGAAACTCGGAAACAACAGAAGGTGGAGATGTAATAAGAAAAAGACCAAGAGCGGCAAAGGAAGCTGCGAAAAATCTGGACGAAAAAGATGTATCAAGTGCCAAACCTCCTCCAAAGTTACGCATTAGTTTAGGGAAGAAGGGAAGTGAAGTTACAACTGTGACAGCAGACTCCAAAGATTTTGGTGGAAAGCAGCGGCCGCCTAAAAAGCGTATTGCCGAAGAAAATGCTATGGTGAAGATTAAGAATGATAACATGAAATTTCGAGAACAGATCATGGCAGACTTTGATAAAGGGGAAAAGAAGAGTGGGGTGAAAGGGACCGACAGAGAAAAGAAGGCCAAGAAACGCAAGATTCTCCTAGGGGAAAGTAGTGGAGACGGCAGGGATGGTACTTTTGATGACCAGCATGATGTGAAAGTTATCACAGGAGACAGTACGAATGCTCCTAAATTAGTCATAAGGTTTGGGAAAGGGAAGAGTGAAAGCTCTGGTGGTAATAAGAGTGTCAAGAGTGAGGCAAATAATGCCGGAGGTCACAAAGATGAACGGAGTGATTCGGATTCTGTGATCAATCCATCCTTAAAAATTCGATTATCGGTGCCTAAGCTAGACTCTGAGTCAACGAAAGAAGAGTCTTGTATTCCTAAAATCCCCCTTAAATTAAAATTATCCAGGAGACCAGATGGCTATGTTGCATCCAACACTCCACGCAAATTAGAGGCTGACGAACAAGATCAAGGGCCAGGTCCTCCTGCTCCAAAACCTCCTGACCTTCCCCCGGAACCTTTACATGAGAAATTAATGCCAGAAACCTCACAGCCATCGCCACCGTCATCATTACCCCCACTACCGACTCAACAGCAGCCGTTATCGCAGCAGGAACCACAGCAGTATGTACAGCAACAGTCACACCAACCAGTCCAACAAGCCATATCTGAGGTGACTGAGTGTCCTCCTCACCTTGAATCTCGGATACCACAGGCAGGAAACATTCCCCTCCCCCTTGGCCCCTATGACTCCGGATGGCCACCGTCGTATAGTGCAGCGGAGCAACTGGGATTACCTCAGATGGACTATGGCCTCGGCTCCTTGAGTGCGCCGTCGAGATCAGAGTGCCCAGAGGAGATGTTTCAGAGATTAGAGGCTCAAATAGCAGCTACAGGAGGAACTGTGCCAGAAGGAGGAGGCCCTGCCAGCAGTCTCGGCCCCAGACAAACTTCTGGAACTCCTCTCCCAGACGTCCCGTCGTTACGCCATACACTTTACCCGTACAAGGAAGGCTCTGACTGCAGATGATAATTGCTTCTCTTTGATAGTAATAACTTTAATATTTACAATAATGTAACAAAACTACCATAATTATGTACAAATGTAGATACCGTTGGTGTTGCTCACTCGATGCACGATGTTAGTTACGCAAGGATTAAATCACTTGCATCTCATAGCCTCATCCAGGCCGTCAGTTTTGTTCTTTTTATTAATGTAATGTTCTGCACTGTCATTTGTTAGGGAAAAATACTCGCTCCCCACAGGGATTCTACCTTGGTACAGCTACACTCTGTTGGCAAAGATTGTTGATGTGATCGTCGGCCCGCGCGGGACCACCACAGCATCCCCCTCTCTCCCCCAAGCCATGTTATGGTAGTTGTTTACTCATCTGGGGCGTCCCTCATCCCCACCCTGCTGTGTGTGTGACGCCCATGGGTCATTTGCTCCGCCCTCGGTATCACGTGCTGATTTTTATCGAATGGCCATTTCAGCCAGGTGAATTGTGTTGTTTCCTCGCCTGTTTTACTGTCACTTTTGTATGGAGTGTGAGGGTGGTTGTTGTTGAGCGTGGCAGTGTTGTGGGCACGGCGCCCCCGACCCTCGGCCGGGCCCTGCACCATCGGAAGGACCCCTGCCCCCCGGGCCTCGGGCGCCGGTCCTGTCGTCCCGGGGAGGACTTGTGTTCCCATATTTTGATATCTTTTTTACCATTGTAAATAGGAAGGAATGTACAAATTACTGTATTTGCTTTTTGTAATTTTATTACTTTTGTACAGATTTTAGTTCTGATTGCTCATCAGACATAACTTATGTTTTATCAAAAGTTGGATTTATTTATTTTTTGACTTCTCTAAATGTCACAAATTTCCATGCCATTACCATCGATTGATATTTTTTAGATTTCTTCGCTTTTTAATTCTACTCTTCTTTGTTGTAAGTACACGTTGTTTCCATGGAGACTTTTGAGTTCTTTATGTAATAGAAGGCAGAAGATTGTAATATATTTCTTGATCCCTCAACAGAGAAATAGTCTTGTAAATCTTAGTGTCATGTGATACATTAATATTATTGAAATATAAATTTTTTATGTTATATAGTTGGCCTTTCCATTGATTCAACCTACCTTCGACTAAACATTTGTCAGCTTATTGGAATTCCCACAACTGAATATTTGTATTAATTTAGATTGACCATCATTAGAGACTAATCCTCTTTACTAAGACAATA
>NW_028234404.1:30404053-30406553 GCF_977035675.1 Penaeus japonicus | reverse complement strand
ATTCTTTATTTTTCGTTTATCATCACAGCTTCAAATCATTAATTCTGTTTACTCTATAATGTTCATATTATTTCATTATAATATATATAATCACCAATATCATTATATTTAGCTTATTTTGGATTTGATTCTTTTCGTGATTATCATTTGGTTAATTTCGGAATTTTCTTGATTATCTCTGAATTGAATGCTATGGTACGCTCTCACCACTCAAGTTGATTATAGCGTATTATACTCAAAAGTCGTCATCTTGCATGGGTCAACCTTCAAAGCTTGTCGAAGAAAATATTGATTTTCGCCATCACAAGACCAGAGTCGAGGAAGTAAAATATGAAGAAAAAAAAAAGAAAAAGAAAAAGAGGAGAGATCTATTAGAGAAATCGGAGTGACAGCTCGTGAGACGTTTTAGAACAAGGTTGCGGTGAGTGCTCAGCTGATGGCACCGTTGCTAGACCTTGTTACAGGAACAATGTTGATGTTTGGGATGTGTTTGGCCTGGTACAGTTACTCTGATTACCTTCTGGTGTTCCTCAAGTTACAGTGGCGGTTGTCTTGATATCAGTGTTGTGATGTTCTGGTGATGGTAGTGCTTTCATTATACTGTGGTGTTGGGATGGTGATAAAATCAACGTCAAGGAATTTATCATCATAGCGAAAGTTTTATCTGTATTGCTGATCATGGCAGAGCATTGTCTCGGTGATGCTAATAAGTGATTTATTGTTTAAAATAAGCCGCAGTTGTATTTCTGACATAGCTGCCTATTTTGTGTGCAAACTAAGCTATTTTCTTATAGGAATTTCCCTAGAACCTGGGTAATCAATTAACATAAATATGGTATGATTAACGCGAGAGAGAGATAATAAGATAGAAAGAAAAAAAAGAGAGAGAGAAAAAAAAGAGAAGGAGAGAAGTGAGATAGAAAAAAGAGAGAGAAAAAAGAGAGAGAAGAGAGAGAGAGAAGAGAGAGAGAGAGAAGAGAGGGAGAGAGAAGAGAAGAGAGGAGAAGAGAAGAGAAGAGAAGAGAAGAGAAGAGAAGAGAAGAGAAGAGAAGAGAAGAGAAGAGAAGAGAAGAGAAGAGAAGAGAAGAGAAGAGAAGAGAAGAGAAGAGAGAGAGAGAAAGAGAAAGAGAGAGAGAGAGAGAGAGAGAGAGGGAGGGAGGGAGATAGAGATAGACAGAGATAGATAGATAGATAGATATAGGGAGAGAGAGAGAGAGAGAGAGAGAGAGAGAGAGAGAGAGAGAGAGAGAGAGAGAGAGAGAGAGAGAGAGAGAGAGAGAGAGATAGACAGATAGAAAGGAGATAGAGATAGACAGAGATAGATAGATAGATAGATAGAGAGAGAGAGAGAGAGAGAGAGAGAGAGAGAGAGAGATAGACAGATAGAAAGGAGATAGAGATAGACAGAGATAGATAGATAGATAGATAGATAGATAGAGAGAGAGAGAGAGATGATGATTTTTACCTTTAATATCAAAGTCCAATATCCGGTAATGATTTCGATTAGTTCACTTCACGTTCACACAAAGAACCTTTTACTACCTCCGTTTTGCAAGGATCAAAATCAAAACAAGCATGCATTGTAAAGCATTTTATTTTCTTGGGAAAAGGCAGTTAATTACGAGACATTCCATCAAAATGATTCGTTCGAGACCAAAGTTTGCCGGGGGTGGCGAGATGGCAGTTAAGTGGCGCGTAAATATGCATGCGCTGGAGATGCTGAATGCCCACTGCCATGGCCTTTGCTTGTGGGTGGGGGATGGGGGGGGAGGGGGAAGGTATGTTGGGGGGTATAGGGGTCAAGGGGCAAAAGTGTGTGTGTGTTGGGGAGAAGGGGGGTAAGTAGGTAGAGGGGGGGAGGGGTAATGAACGAGGAAAGAAAGGACAGAACATGTTGACACTTGATAGCCCTCCGCGTGTTCTTGGGGTCAAACATCCCTTGGTCATTGTCTTCCAGCCATTGTAAGAATATGAATACGTCTATAAGATCCACATCAAAGGCTCGAAATAATGTGTATGTGTGTACATGTAAGATTGAATATATTTGAATAACTGTTACGTTTAGTATGCGAGAGGATTTGCACATCTGATGTATGATTATAGGAGACATGGAAACATCCATGCTGATGAATATGACTAACGTACAGACTGATTTTGTAGACAAACAACCAAACACGCACACACAAACAAGAAAAAAAAAGAAGAAAAAGAGGATGGCAGATAAGAACTCGATAGACATAACTCGATGTGGAAATAAAACATACAGTCAGATATCAGGTTTCTGTCGAGCAACGTGGGTTATCAACACAAGCAGAAAGGAGCATGTTTCTTGCCCTGGTAGTGACGTCATAGCGGCTATGCACAGTCATCCACTATAAAAGGATAATTTGTAACATCATCAGGAGAGCTGTGTCTGGCACGGCCTGAGAACCGGTCCTGCCCACCACGCCGCCCGGGGGAGCGCACGCAGGTTCAGCCACGTAGGTCCAGGGACATTCCA
>NW_028234404.1:30386553-30389053 GCF_977035675.1 Penaeus japonicus | reverse complement strand
CGTGACGTCGCGGTTCCCCCGTCAGTGTCCGCAGCCCGCGTGTGTCAGCTTTCTCACGTCTGTGATAATCGTGAGACGCTCGCGAGCTCAGACAGACGCGCCGAGACACACTTGAGCCTGTCTGCCCTAGAGTTTCACCTCGACGTATCTCCTCCCTCCACTTCTCCCTTCGTTCATCCCTCCGTCTCTCTCTCTCTTTCTTCCTCCCTCCGTCTCTCTCTCTTTCTTCCTCCCTCCGTCTCTCTCTCTCTCTTCCTCCCTCCGTCTCTCTCTCTCTCCATTCCTCCCTCCGTCTCTCTCTCTCTCTCTCTTCCTCCCTCCGTCTCTCTCTCTCTCTCTCTATTCCTCCCTCCATCTCTCTCTCTATTCCTCCCTCCGTCTCTCTCTCTCTTCCTCCCTCCGTCTCTCTCTCTCTCTATCTATTCCTCCCTCCGTCTCTCTCTCTATTCCTCCCTCCGTCTCTCTCTCTTCCTCCCTCCGTCTCTCTCTCTCTCTTCCTCCGTCTTCCTCTCTCTTCCTCCCTCCGTCTCTCTCTCTTTCTTCCTCCCTCCGTCTCTCTCTCTCTCTTCCTCCCTCCGTCTCTCTCTCTCTCTCTTCCTCCCTCCGTCTCTCTCTCTCTCTTCCTCCCTCCGTCTCTCTCTCTTTCTTCCTCCCTCCGTCTCTCTCTCTCTCTCTCCCTCCCTCTCTCTCTCTCTCTTCCTCCCTCCGTCTCTCTCTCTCTCTTCCTCCCTCCGTCTCTCTCTCTCTCTTCCTCCGTCTTCCTCTCTCTTCCTCCCTCCGTCTCTCTCTCTCTCTCTTCCTCCCTCCGTCTCTCTCTCTTTCTTCCTCCCTCTGTCTCTCTCTCTCTCTCTTCCTCCCTCCGTCTCTCTCTTTATTATTCCCTCCGTCTCTCTCTCTCTCTTCCTCCTTCCGTCTCTCTCTCTATTCCTCCCTCCGTCTCTCTCTCTCTCTCTCTCTCTTCCCCTCCCTTCCTCCCCTCTCTCTCTTCCTTACCCCCCTCTCTCTCTCTCTTCCTTTCCCTCCCTCTCTCTCTCTCTCTCCCTCTCTCTCTCTCTTCTCCTCTCTCTCTCCTTCTCTTCCTCCGTCTCTCTCTCTCTCTCTTCCTCTCTCCTTTCTTCCTCCGTCTTCTCTTCCTCTCTTCTCTCTCTCTCCTCTTCTCTCTTTCCTTCTTCTGTCTCCTTCCTTCTCTCTCTTCCCTCTTCTTTCCCTTCCTCTCCTCTCCGTCCGTTCTCTCTCTCGCCTCTTCCTCCCTCCGTCTCTCTCTCTCTTTCCTTCTCCTCTCTTGCACTCTCTCTTTCTTTTCCTTCTCTCTTCTCTCTCTTCTCTCTCTTTCTCTCTCTCTTCTTCCTCTCTTTCCTCCTTTCTCTCTCTCTCTCTCTCCTCCCTCTTCCTCTCTCTCTTCTCTCCTCTTCCTCTCTCTTCCTCCCTCCGTCTCTCTCTCCCTTCCTCCTCCCTCTCCTTCTCCTCTCTCTTCTCTCTCTCCTCTTCCTCCTCTTCTCTCCTTTCTCTCTCCTCCTCCGTCTCTCTCTCTCTTCCTCCCTCTTCTCTCTCTCCTCTCCTTCTCTCTCCTCTTCTCCCTCTCCTCTCTTCTCTCTCTCTCTCTCTCTCCCTCCCCCTCTCCCTCTTCCTCTCTCTTCCTCTTTGTCTCTCTCTTTCTCTCTCTCTCTCTCTCTCTCTCTCTCTCCTCCCTCTCTCTCTCTCTCTTTCCCCCCTCTCTCTCTCTCTTCCTCTCTCTCCTCCCTCTCTCTCTCTCTCTTCTCCCTCCGTCTCTCTCTCTCTCTCTCTTCCTCTCCGTCTCTACTCTTCTCTCTCTTCCTCTCACTCTATCCTCTCTCCGCTCTCCTCTTCTCTCTCTCTTCTCTCCCCCCTCTTTCTCTCTTTTTCTCCCTTCCTCTCTCTCTCCTCTCCTTCTCTCTCCTCCCTCCGTCTTCTCCTCTCTTCCTCGTCTCTCCTCTCTCTCCTCTCCTCTCTATCTCCGTCTTACTCTCTCTCTCTCTTCTCTCTCTCTCTCTCTCTCTTCTCTCTCTCTCTCTCTTCTCTCTCTCCTCCCCTTCTCTTCTCTCTCTCTCTCTTCCCTCCCTCTCTCTTCTCTCCCTCTCTCTCTCCTCTCTCTTGCTCTCTCTCTCTCTCCAGTTCTCTCTCTTCTCCCTCTCTCTCTTCTCTCTCTCTCCTCTCCGTCTCTCTCTCTCTTCCTCCCTTCCTCTCTCTCTCTTCCTCTCCTCCCTTCTCCTCTCTCTCTCTCTTCCTCCCTGTCTCTTCTCCTCTCTCTCACTCTTCTCTCCTCCTCTCTCTCTCTCTCTCTTCCCCCCGTCTCTCTCTCTCCCTCCCCGTCTCCCTCTTCCTCTCTCTCTCTCTCCTCCCTCCGTCTCTCTCTCTCCCTCCCGTCTCCCTCTCCCTTTCTCTCTCTCTCTATCTTTCTCTCTCTCTCTCTCTCTCTCTCTCTCTCTTCTTCCTCCCTCTCTCTCTTCTTTCTCTCTCTCCTCCTCTCTCTCTCCCTCCC
>NW_028234404.1:30344053-30346553 GCF_977035675.1 Penaeus japonicus | reverse complement strand
TGACCGCGTGTGAGTATTCCTTTTTGTTTGGGATGATGTAACGATGTAGTCTAATTGCACACTGCAACGTGGGTTTCGAAGCGGTACATTGGGTGGATGTGATGTACAATGACAGTATATTCTTCATCGTATGAAATAACTTATTTCAGACTGATCTCGGAAGCCAGACGAGACGATAAAAAAAGGGAAGGTTACGCAGACAGACGCTGAGAGACTGGGCGACGGTAGGTTGACGTCTGCAGAGGGGATGGGCATGGGGAGGGGGGAGGGGAGAGGGGACTGGCAGGGGAGGGGAGCCGTAGGGTAGCGATGGAGATCAGTGATGGGGTAAGACCGGGGGAGGGGAGGGTTTTTTTAAATTGCGAGGTGAATTGGAGGAGAGGAGAGGGGAGCGGGACAAATGGATAAAAAAATCAATAGGGAAATGGGGATAAAATATATCGGGTGGTATGTGTTGGGTGGGGGGACCTATGGGGAAAGGTTATTGGGTTGTAGAAGAGGTGTTTGGCCAAACCAAGTACTTAAACTTCACCCACGCCGATTTTCACAACTACAAAGAAGCGATGCACTATGCTTCACCCCCTGTTGTTTATGGTCCCTCCCGTTTGCTGTTCGTTTCTTGTCGTCTCTTCATCTTGCTCGGAGAGATGTAGCGGGCCAGACAGAGAGCGGAGAGCAGGAGCGTAGGGAGAGAGTAAAGAGTATAAGGGAGAGTGGAGAAGAGAGAAGGATAGAGCGGAGAGGAAGAGCGGTGAGAGAGCGAGAGAGTTAGTGTGAAGCGGAGCGTGCGTGAGGTGATGACATAGACTGGAGAAGAGAGTTGGTGGGAGAGAGAGTAGAGACGATTTATGATGCGCGTTGCGAGAGAGGAAATAGTCATGAGACGAGGGAGAGGATGAGGAGGGAGAAACGAGGAGTAGACAGAGAGAGTAAGTGTGTAGATAGAGCAATGTATGGTAGTGTAATGCGAGTGAGTCGTGTAGAGAGAGGTTGTGAGATGCGGTATATAGGAGAGTGAATTGAGCGCGGTGTGGATTGAGTGGTAGGTTTTAGAGAGTTGTTGTGATTATGTGGGATGAGGGGAGGGTAGAGTTGTCAGTGGGAGGGTAGAGTGTGCTGTGAGGTGTGTGTTGAGTGCAGTTGTGAGATCTTGGGTTATGAGAGTGGAGGAGGAGAGTCGCGGTATAGTAGTAATTTTGTAAGCAGCGGCACGTGATTAAGATAGAGTGAGAGATGCGAGTAAGAGAGATAGCGAGGAATGCGAGATGGAAGTCGTATGTGCGTTAGAGCTGGTGCGGATGCTAGGTGAATAGTAGAGATGTATAGTGTTGAGGAAATGTATTCCATAAGTAAGAGAGCTAGTGTGATTGATGTGTTAGAGTTGTTGAAATGTGCGGTATTAATACGAGATTTCAATTGTAATGTGTTTAGCGTTTTTTGTTGGAATTTATGTGTAGTAGATAAAGTGAGAGAGAAGTGCAGAAAGACGAGAGAGCGAGAGAATAAAGAGGAGGAGCGAGGATAGAATAGAGAGAAGAAGCGTAAGAAGAAGAGAATAGTAGAGAGGAGAGAAGAAGAGAGATTAGAGAGAGCGGGGAAGAAGTAGGAGAGGAGGAGAAAGAGAGAGAAGATTAAAAGGGAGCAGTACAGAGCTAGTAGTAGACGGTAGAGGAAGATAGAATAGAGGAAAGAAGGAAGAAAGAGGAGCAGATAGAGAGGAGAGAGGAGAAGGAGAGGAAAGATAGGAAGCGAGTAGAGGGAAGCGTAGGAGATAGAAGGAGAGGGAAAAGAAGAAGATAGTAAGAGAGGAGATGCGATAGGGAGTAGGAGAGTAGTAGAGTTAGAAGAAGAAGAGAGAGAGCCGGCTAACAAAAGTCCTGCCACGTGTTCATGGCGACCTTGGGCCCTGTTTGGTGTCGCTGGCCCTGAGTATGTGTTCCCACGGGCCTGTCTGGCTCTCCCTCGCCATGAGCTGCGGATTCTCTCCCTTACACAGACCTATTCGACTGGGAGCGCTCTCTCCTCTCCCTATTTCTATCCTATCTCCCTTCCTTCCCTTATTTTCCTTTTCTTCATACGTCGTGCTTATCGTTCTGCTTCGCGTTTCTCCCTGACTCTTCCAATTCTCAGGTTTCGTAATCTTCTTCCAGTTTACTTTTTCTTTTTCTTTTTTCATTTACCTCAGATCTCCTCTTTTCTTCTGTCGTTGCGCAGCCTCATTCTCTTGCACATCTCTTAAATCCTTCACGTAATCGATATTTCACGGAGGTCCTTTCGTCCTAACCTTTGTTTGGAACTTCCATGACTGGAGGACCGCCCTTCTAATTTTGGATCATGCTCTTCTGTATTTCTTTTGCGTTTTTTTAAAATATATATACCTTTTCTCTCTCTCGCGCCTCTCTCTCTATCGCTCTCGCGCCCCTCTCGCCGCTTCTCGCGCTCTCCCCCCCCGCCATCTCTCTCTCGCCCCTTCGCCTTTTATCCTCTGACCTTCATTACC
>NW_028234404.1:30331553-30336553 GCF_977035675.1 Penaeus japonicus | reverse complement strand
CGGGTGCCCGGCTGGAACGCTGGCAGCTCGCCTCCAGCAGGTTGTCACGGGGGGACTGGGGGAATGGCGACCGTCTGCTGATCAAGGGGGATTGAGCAAGATTAACGTGCTGGTTTAACAGCACTGACTGAAGCATCATCGATGCATTACTGTAGGAACCGTTGGGCGTTGTATTATAGTGTGGACCTGGCACACTCTTGGCCAGGGATATTGGAATGGGACTAGTGCTGTGTGCGGGTAGACTGGGGTGGTGGACGTCTTGGCCCACCGGGCTTAGGTGTCTCTGACCTAAGGTGGTCTGGGGTACGTGAAGGTCATACGCAGACGATGGGTCCCGGCCAGCCAGGTCGTCGTGGGCGTGAAGGGGAGAATCGTGGTGCTGGGGGCTGGGGTAAGGCGAGGACACCACCTCCCCCTTGGGTACGAGGCCGAAGTAATACCAGGTGGGTTCACTTCGACCACCACACTTTCGTACCTCAACGTTGGGGAAACAATGTTTCACTAACTTTCCGAAATAGTTCAGGGTTACCGAGTTCTCATTCATGGCCTTGCAATAGCTGCAATAGTTACTAAACACTGCACTCTTCATAATAATACGGTCTGTCCCCGGCTCGTAGTTTCTTCTGAGCCACTCGATCACAATCTCGGCACTTTTGTTGTCTGTCGCAATTTCTTTCTTGCGTGATCGCTGCGCCGGGTCCTTGCCACTCATGAACTTGTAAAGAGGACTCGAACTCTTGACAGCGATGCCACAGTAATGGTACTGAGGTTTAACGCGACCACCGAGCCGCCGGATCGTAACTTTGGGGAACACTTGCCGTACTATCTTTCCGAATACATTCATTTCAAATGGTGATTGTTTTATAGACTTTGCGTATTCTTCATAGTGACGGTAAGCTTCAGCTTTGAGAACACAAGAGTCTGGCACGGATTCGAAGTTATCTGTGAGCCACATTCGCAGGTAATACTTGCCGTCACGTAACACTTCTGGGGTGGAATGTAGGTCCTCCTCGGGGGCGCCCCGGTAGTTGTCGGCGTATCGCTCGTCCGCGACCTCATCCTCTTCAAGGGTGAGCGGGGAGCCGCGAGGGGCAGCGCCCATAGGAGGTGACATCTCCATGGAATGTTGTGGCTCACTTGGCTCGCCGTCGATAAGCTCTTCAATGCGGCCATAAAGATCGGAATGTAACTGGACACGGAGTCCTTCGTAGAATGTTTTGTCTGTGGGATGAATCATGGTGACGACACCACGGAACTCCTTGAGCACGGTCTCGTCGAAGTACGTGTGAGGCAGTACGGTTACATTTGCAACTTCACACAATCTTTCATAATACGCGTACGCCTGATCCCTATTCACACACATCCCCTCACACTCTTCAAATGTTCGTGAGAGCCAATCTCTTAGGAAAGTTTCCCACGGGGACTGCACGGAGTTATTACAATACTTCACTTCAAATGTGTCTGTTTTCACGTCTGATTCACTGTTCCAACTATTTTCATCGTTATAATCAGAAATAATATGAAACCGAGGTTTATAGATTTTTCGTGTCTTATGGTCTTTCACTGAGGGACTAGGGGAGTCACTGATTGAGGTGGCCACGGAAGGCGACCTCTCTGGACTGGCCATAAAGTTCGTGTCCATATCATGCACATCACGAGCCATGTGGAGGTCTAGGGGCTCCTCTTTCACTGTATACTCCTCTAAATGTTCATCTTTTAGTTTTAAATTTTGTAAACTGTAATCTACAGGTTCATCTTTAATATAGGTGCCATAGGGGTAATGCTGGGCATGGGCACCGCCGTGGTCGCCAGAGATGGGAGTGTGGGCTTCTCGCAGAGGGTCTCCCTCGGACGTGTCAGACACTGGGCTGCGGCAACTACTGTCATCGTCGTCGTCGTCGTCCGCCTCGAGCTCTTCACGATAACATAACCGACCGTTACTGAACATGTGCTCTACTACGTCTATTAACTGTGGCGGGACAGTGTCGAGTGGCAGCGGGGCCGCTCGCTCCTGGATGCCAAAATAGAACTTCTGCTGGTTGGCTCGAGGCCCCAGCTTCCTCTTTGAGATGTGTGGGAAGGCGTGGGTCACAACCATCCCGAAGTACTGCATGGACAGAGGCTCGCCTGCCCCCGCTATGCACTCAAGCACGTATCTGTCGTACACCTCCGCCTTGATCACCGACGAGTCAGGTGATGAGCAGTAATTTTTGTGGAGCCACAGAAGACACCGGTGCACGTCTGCCTTGTCGGTGATTAACTCACGTTTTCGAAGACGCCGCTTCGGTCTGGTCGTGGTTGCGTTGTCGATGGCATAGGGGGAGGTCTCCTTAGCCTGGATGCCACAGTAGTAATACTTCAGATTATCCCGACCTCCCAGACGCCTGATTGTTACGTCAGGGAACACGGACTTGACCACGCGGCCGAAGATGCTCGTTTCCATAATGTTCCTTCCCTGTTCACGGCAGTAGTCCTCATAGTGCTTGTACATGACGGACTTGGCCACCACACCATCCTCGTGTCGTTCATAGTGAGACTTTACCCAGAGTTTAGCTTGCGAACAATGTAAAGCCATCGTACCCGTTGAACTCTTTGCTCGCGACACCATTTAGATAGTTATTTTCAGAAGCGAGCGCTAGAACGCACTCGCACTAAAATGTGTATCCCGGTCACCTCAACATTTGTGTAAAAGTTGTAAAGTGTCACGCAACACAAACTTGGATTATAAATGTTCCCTCACTAGTATCACAGGTATGGGAGAGCCGAGAGTCGCCAACCTTCTCCTCCGGCGGCACGACTAGGACTGAACCCTTCTGATGTTTACGCGCAGCACCAGTGTGTCACTAAGCAACATTCATTGACTGGCACCATCGCTAGGCTACGAATACCCAGTCGTAGGCTACTACGTAGTTGGCCGGCTCGCTATTGATTATTGATTTAAAATCCAGAGCGAAACCGAAGGTACACACTCTTATTCAAGTCCGATGGCAGAGCTGTGATGGTGCGGCCGCTCGTCTAACGTATAAGAGTGAAGGTGCCAGTGTGGCTCGCGGGGTTACGCAGTTCACCCCACACACAGTCAGATATTTACTGTGACTGAGAATATGACGCACAGAACATGTGAGGAGTAGAAGCGGTGCAAGTGAGCCGCGTGCCAGGCGTACGACGAATTTTGGCGCCCACGCTGCCTGGCTACCGAGTGTAGCACGCACTCACTCTGGCCGGGTTATGACGATGGTATACACAGCTCTCATTCTCTCCTCTCCGTCTCTCTCTCTCTCGCTCTCTCTTTCTGCTGCTCTCGGCCACCTCCGAGCGCCTTGCTGCTCTCTTTTAATCTGTTCGTTTCGAGACACTAGGCAACAGTAACAAGACTGCATATTGAGTAATTGTGGAAATACCAGACCGTTCTCCGGGGGGCGGCACTTTCGGTGTGATGTCATAGGGCGGTGACCAACGAGGCTCCGCCCACTGTGACCTCGGCAGCATTTAGTTTACTGAATGAGTCAGAATCTCTCCACTCCTTTCTCAGAAATACTTCCACAACTCTCTCTCCTCCCAATTTCTGGCTCTAGGATAAAACTTTTACCTCTCGAACGCCTAAATGTACCGACGCAAGAGACTACTAATTGGCTAGACATCGCGCAAATACCATGATTATAATTAATAGCTTTAAAAAAATCTCTGGAGGCCTATAAAAATCAAATGTCTGATACATTTATTTCCCAGTGTCGGTGCGAGTGAGTCATCCTGATGCAATAAAACCACTCGCCACCGAGGACGAGCTTCACTCCGCATTCTGGGCCAGTCAGTACCTAGAGCAGGTTTCTCCCTATTACTATTTCCGAATTATTCATCTGATCATTATCTGCTGTAGATAGATGTACATCAAACTCTGAGTAATATTTCAGCAAGATCTACCTAACTAAAGGTTGGTATAGTACTGCAAAAGTAAAAATCTACTTCTGATGTTTGTTAAATAATTCTTATATAAACACATATCCGGTTGTATGAGAGAAATGTGTTTAGAAATATGCAATATGTGAAACACGTAACCCGATTACAGGCTTATATAAGAAAATTACACATGTATATATACAAATACATTTTCATTCAAAATAACCATTATATAAACACAAAACTAGAAAAATCAATACGTAATAACTAACTTATAGGATAAGGAAACGCGAAAAAAAGACAGCGAACTCTGACAAATAGGTAGCGGCCAAAGTATTGCGTCAGTGTAAAGCGCGTGTGCACCGCCACATGTGTTCGAGGGGCGGAGACTGCGGGACGATATTCTCTAGAATTTTCTTTCTTGCATGAGCAGCCTTCGTCCTACGGGATCTTTTTGTTTTATTATTATACTGTGGTTTCTACGTATCCATACGATGTGTCCAAATCCAAAAGTATTTCTCACCTTAGCTAATTTACATGCTAAAATAAGACTAAAGAGTTATTGCGCCATTGTATTCAGCCGGGTACCTCACGGCCACTACCCACGCTGCCACGCAATTTGCACGTCGCTCCGTGTCAGACGTACGACAAAAACTCTAATATAACTACCCGGTGCGACATAACGACTCGTAATCAACCCAAAACACATTGACGTTACTCTGCAAGTCAACAGGCAATCAAAAATCTGCATTAAGTCCACGAGTTCACGTTCAGTTTCGTTCTAATTCCACTCTGCTCGTCAGCTAGTATGTTTATGAATGAAACTGGGGTGTTGGCGGGTGCATTTCGATGGTCGAGCGTAGCGGGAGAGAAGATGTAGAAGTACTGCGCCCACCTCTGACCGTGGGCGGGGGGTGGGGGGCATGAGGGGTCAGGTGGAGACAAGTCTGAACCTGTATGCTTGTTAGATGGCTTGTGTGCGTTATGGAGTGGTCAGGAGAAATCTATGTGTGCTTTGTATACGGTTTTATGTTTATCTTATCAATCTGTCTGTCTGTCTATAACTTCTTATCATGTATGTGTGCATTTATCACTTTCTATTT
>NW_028234404.1:30314053-30321553 GCF_977035675.1 Penaeus japonicus | reverse complement strand
GTTGGAGGGGCGGGGAGTGAGGGGGAAGGCAGTTGGAGGGGCGGGGAGTGAGGGGGAAGGCAGTTGGAGGGGCGGGGAGTGAGGGGGAAGGCAGTTGGAGGGGCGGGGAGTGAGGGGGAAGGCAGTTGGAGGGGTGGGGAGTGAGGGGGAAGGCAGTTGGAGAGGCTGGGAGGGGACATGGGAAGGAAGGGGTAGGGGGGACGTTGCCACACCTTACAAGGCGAGACGTCACGCCATGTCGCCTGTTTTAGCGCATGCACGACATTCCTTCATCATGACACGAAGTCCCCCGAATGTCTTGCGTGTCCTGCACGAGCGGTGTCCACTCCGCGTCCAGTCTATGGCTACCTCGTATCACTTGACTGACGATGTGATGAGGCGGATGCGCGTACAAGTTCCTCAACCAAGAGCATCCCTGTGCTGTAAACGTCCACGTCATTAAATCAATATTTTGAATTTCATGAAGAGGTTTAGATAAATTCCTATGGCGATTACTTTCCAACCTGCCCAATAAGATATATATATATTTTTATCTATACCTTACAACACATAACTTAAGGTCGCCACACCGACATTAAAGTGATTTTGTACAATATTCCCGATCAACATTTTAGTATGAAATGTCATCTATATATTAGACGAGCAAAATTAGCAAAGCCACATGCTGACATCGATGAGAGAAAGACCTGTGCCTCACCTGGCGTCCAACAGTTGCCGGATACTCCTCTTACAGCTCCGTGGGATAAAATTCAAGCATCTTCTCCACTGACGCTGGACACAGGTTCACAGACCTCCGCGGCCTATGAAATATCGCGGCGTCATAAAAGACAATTCTTGCTTCGTGGGAAATGTTGTCTTCTCGAGGCGCGTAGTATTCTCATTTACTCCAAACCAAACTTAGAAATGGGATGAATGATTAACGATGACTTTGTTAAGGTTCATCAAAGAAGGGCGCCCAGATGACCAAATAAAAACGAACTTCAATCGGACAATAAAACTTCGCCAAATGGAATGTGAGAAACAACTCGCGGGTGGCATCAAGACGGAAGAATAAAGGAGTGGCGACGCCATTACACCACAGACAAAGCGAGAGAGCGAGGTGAAATAGTAACATGATGAAGCGCTTCCTGAAATGGAAATTAGTGAAGCGTTTCCAAACTGGAATCTCTGGCCATCCGAGGTCCAAGATTCAACCAAAACAAACCATATTGCAGAAACCCAGCTGCCTAACTAAGACTCGTTGAGACTCTGGGGTATTTAGGACCAACAGATGTGAAACATGGACCACATTGCCGCTAAACCGGACATTGCAGCATCATCTGGTATATGCCCGGTTGCCCTGCACGACCCTTCACCCTACACCCACCCTGCCTGGGGAGGAACGACCACTAAATGTCTCGAACTAGGAAGACGGACTGATGAAGGAGAGAGCGAGGCCACCACGCTGATCCTTTATATATGTAGATATACATACTGTACATACATACATACATACACACACACACACACACATATATATATATATATATATATATATATATATATATATATATACAAACACACACATATACATACATATATATGTATATATATATATATATATATATATATATATATATATATATATATATATATATATATATATATATATATGTATACACAAAAACACACACGCATACATAACATACATACATACATAAATACATACATACACACACATATATATACATATATATATATATTTATATTTATATATATACATATATACATATATATGAATGTATGTATATATATATGTATATATATATATATATATATATATATATATATATACACGTAAATATATACATATTCTCACATACACATATAGATTCATACATACATACATACATACACACACACACACACACACACACACACACACACACACACACACACATATATATATATATATATATATATATGTACATAAGTATATATGTGTATATATGTATATATTTGTATATATGTATGTGTATATATGTATATATGCTCTCTCTCTCTCTCTCTCACACACACAATGTGTGTATATATATATATATGTATGATTGTACATATATATATATATATATATATATATATATATATATATATATATATGTATATATATGTATGTATATGTATATATATATATATATATATATATATATATATATATATATATATATATATATATATATATGTGTGTGTGTGTGTGTGTGTGTGTGTGTGTGTGTGTAATAGACATTAGACCGGACAAGTAAACATAGATGGATATACGAGCAGATAATCGAACTAAACGGAGAGGCACTTAATTCAATGTTCACGTCACGTCTATGCTTCCCTCAATGCATTCGTTCGACTTGTTACGTTCCTGCGTTTCACTCATTGATTTTTTTTGAAAAAGTGAAATGCTCTCGAAACGTTTTTAAAGTTTTGAAGCGCTCCGATAAATCTACATAACGAACCAGTTAATCGGGATCCGCCCTACACGAGAGGGGGCGGGCATAAGAAGGCCGCTTAAGTGCCATAATCATCTTGTTTAGGATACTAATGTAGGCCTTAACAGCCCCTGCGGCTCGTAACTACCTTGTTAGGAGTGTTATTATGGAGCTTAAAAACCGCGGTGTCGCACATGTTGGCAAGACTGACTGTTATTGGCGCTGCCAACCCTACCATTTCCCCGTCAGCCTCGGGCATAACTCTGTGCATCATGATCGAGGTGAGATTTGGGGAATTATGGAAACTTTTATCTTTGCAAAGGTCATTAGTCGTGAAACAAGCTCTGACAGAACTCACGGAAAACACCAAAAACAAATTTCGTCACCGACTAACCCACGGTATACCCCATTCTCTCCCCGCGAATTGCCAGATCTTGTTGCTAAGGCGAAGTTGTGGTTAAACGCAGCCAAGAGCTAACCCTACATGTCCCGGCGACGTGTAACTAACCAACCACTGTTCCAGCCGGGCCTACCTACCACGCAGGAGGACGCCGTGTCGTGCAGGCGTCTACGGAACGATGTTGGTCCCATTTGCGTGTGGCCGAAGAGACAGCAGGTGACCAGAAGGAGCGACGCGGCCCAGGGCAGGTAACAGGCCTTATTAAAACGACATTTCAGTGTCCACAACATTTGTATTCAAGTATTGCCGATCGACCGCCTTGTGAACATCCTGTATTATGTCTTTCTTGTGAGGTAACATTTTTTTTCTTTTTTTTTTTTACAAATCATTAAATTACGAACTACATACTTTTTGTGAAATAGCACAAAAACCATTATAAAAAAGAAAGGTACTTACTCGACATACCTTCGCAGATTGTTTTTTTTTCGTTTAGGAAACAATGTATAAAAAGATTTATGTTAATACAAGATTTCTACTCAGAACACTATTCACTCATTTGTGTTCCAGGTTCAGTTAGTGTTTTAGAAAATTATAAACAGTTTATTACTGCTGTGATTTCATATTATGCTTATTATCTTAAGTTTGGTGTAGGAGAGTAGAGGGGAGTAGAGGAATGAGACGAGAGAGAAAGAGAAGTGGAGTGGAGAGTAAAGAGGGGAGGAGAGATAGAGATCAGTGATAAAAAAAGATAGAGATATATATAGATATAGATGAAAATAAAGATGGATATAGATAGAGATAGAAAAAGAGTTAAAATTAGAGAGAGAGATAGAGGCAGAAGAGATAGAGAGCGAGATCAGGAGCGGGAGCGGGAGAGAGAGAGAGCAGTGGTCAACTATCTGGAAATAGGGAAGAGTATTGGGATTACATATTAAAGCCAAATATTCCCAGAAAAATTACAAATCAATTTTCGCTCCTCTCGATCACAGGCAAAATAAACGAAACATTCTGGCAAATAGACTGACCAGATTCTTCTACAGTTACCACCTTTTTATCAGCAAACAGTTTGGCTTTAGTTCTGAGAGATTAGCATCTGATCTTTAATCCAACTGACTGTTGACTGGAGCAAAGCCCTTGGTGCTGTTAAATAAGACAAGACATGCCATTGCTTCGGACACTGCTTGTCGAGTCGAGTTTGACGCAAGGGGGTTATTTCGAAATTGAAAAAAAACAAAAAACTTAGGTCTTCAACTGCTATTCCTGATTATCTACGAGGAAGAACTCAAATAGTGGTCAAGATTTGTACCTGCAATGAATACTTAATTAATGCTAGTGTACCCGAACGCAGCGTCTTTGGTCTGTTACTTGGGAATGTCTATTTCAATGACATCAACTTGATTTCAGAAGCTCACGCATATGCTAATGATTGCACTTTGTCATTTACCTGTGAAAATATGATGGCGATACAGCCGTTGGTCATGTCAACAACGTGTAAATCACCCATCACCTCACACTAGACAAAATGCAAGTCATGTCAGTGCCCCGTCGACATGATCCGCTAACCCAATACATCATCAAAGCTGAAGGGAAAAGGTTCAATCTGATCACAGAAATAAGCATCCAAGGAGCGTAGTTTGATAATCAGCTCACATTCCCCAATTACGTAAAGCTAAAGTAGCAGCTCGTAAACTGTCGCGCATAAACAACATCTCATAGCAAGACAGGAGAGTTTACATTTTAGAACTTAGAGGATTTTTTTTTTTTTTTTTTTTTCTAGGGGATTCCGCTCACTTGGTTGAGTTCAAGATGCAGGAAAATGATAGCCCGGTCTCCTTCCAGTCTCCTCAGCAAGCACTGCAAGGACGTGGCGGCGCGGTGTTATGTGTGTTCCAAAAGGTGTGTTCCACCAACACAAACGCCCTCACTTCACTCCACTACAAGTTCAGTTTGCGGTTCACTCAGCTCATAACACCGGGAGAAATGAACCGTTTCTCTGCTCGTTTCTGCCACAGCGCTCCAGAAGGTGGAATCAGCTCTTAAAAGCGCCTGGCTTGCTTCTCTTGACTTCCTTCCTTACAACAATTTAAATCAGCGGTACGCTCGAGGAGATCAGAGTATGTTTGCGTTTAACCTTTTAGTGTGATAAGCTATCTCTATATATGGTTTATTTGTGTCCCTATGGGTCATGCTCAAGATAACGTCATAACTATGCATCTAATATGATATACCGAATTTCAATCGAGTCTATATATATATATATATATATATATATATATATATATATATATATATATATAGAGAGAGAGAGAGAGAGAGAGAGAGAGAGAGAGAGAGAGAGAGAGATTGATTTGATTTTGATAAGTTTATTCATACTTTATACAGTGTATACATATGAATAGACATAGGAACTATGCTTAAATGGTTTGTACAGTTCATGTTGGATTCTAAGACATACATTGTTGGTGAAGCAGATATTACTGAGAGAGAGAGAGAGAGAGAGAGAGAGAGAGACATAACGAATTCCTTCGCGTATGATCACACAAGGCCAAATAGCGCCAGAAATCCTGTTTCTGAAGCCTTTGGAAGAGCTTTTGGATAATATAGAAAGATATATAAGGCTTTGTGTAGCATTCTCTATCCACATACTATATATATATATATTCATAGATATGAAGTTTCATGTCAAAGACTCCAAAAGAACATCGATACCCTATTCACGCGGAGTAATACCTGGAAAATGGAATTCAACACCAATATATATGTCATGTGGTCAGGTTCGGAGAAAGTGAAAATCGACCCCTATAAGAATACAAGTTAGGAGACTCAGTACTGAACACAGCGGATAAATAAAGGAAAGAAAGAAAGAAAAAAAGACCTGGGAGTAATCGCACACATCTACTTAAATACAGATGATCACATCAACGAAGAGGATCATAAATGGTTAGTACTGATCGCAAACATGAAGGAAGGGGAGGGCGGAGGGGAAGGGGGGGGGGTGCATTCTATTATGTGGACGAAGATAATCTTTAAAAAAAAAGAAGGATTATTGGTGAATCGAAGAGGCCTACTCGTCTTAGAAGGAAAGTATAGACGAATTAGAAAGAGACCCAAAAAGTAACCAAGCTATGAGATTAACGCCAGCGATAAAAGAGAGATATGGGCCACGGCGATACATGACAGAGAGTAGAACTTACTACTTCGGAAGAAAGAAAAAAGTAGGAAGCATGGTTGTTCTGGACAACAATGTCGTAGGAACAGTTCAGTTTAGATAAGGATTTTTTTTAATGACGCTGCGTGTGTTAGATTTGTACATCACTTTAAGAAAATCTATGGTAATCTAAAATGAGAGGAATAGATCCTCTGAGAGAGAGAGATAGGGAGAGAGAGAGAGAGAGAGAGAGAGAGAGAGAGAGAGAGAGAGAGAGAGAGAGAGAGAGAGGGAGAGAGAGAGAGAGAGAGAGAGAGAGAGAGAGAGAGAGAGAGAGAGAGAGAGAGAGAGAGAGAGAGAGAGAGAGAGAGAGAGAGAGAGAGAGAGAGAAAGAGAAACATCACCAGCCGTGGCGCTGTAAACGAGGCGAGATAAAACGTTTTGCGAACGGGATATCCAGCGATTCGAGCTGAATGACGCCGCGCCGCGTCGCGCCGCCACAACACACCGGATTCCCTTCGCCGTATCACCGCATCGATCACGGCCGGATTACGTGAACAAATGATCAGAATCACCCCCAAAAAGGACATATATAAACATACCATTCGATTTTCGGGCGTGTGTTATCAAGGCAGCTCCCGTTCCCACCCGTTTACGGAGAGAAATCCCAATCTCTGTCACTGCTTGGGAACGACGAAGACCTTTACGTCCACAAGATGGACGTTCCCCTCTTAACCCTCTCTCGGGCGGCGCACACAGCATTTATAGTCATTATAGATCAAAATGCTTTATCTGGGATCGCATTCAGGCATCCAGTAAGCCTACCATGCTTAAGCCTTTAACCATGATTTATTCAGAGTTAGGCCTAGGCTATTTTCACACAAACCAAAAGTCACATACCTGGGTAAGGTTACCTGCTTGGAGCCTCATAAACAAGCATGGACAGTCATTAGCGCGACGGCTGGACCACTCGCTCGGCTGATGGCAGTTCTCCCGGGTATCCTTTTGAACGTCTGTAAGGCCTAGCTTCTCTAATGCCTTGGCTGTTGGATGCAAGGTCGGAAGGGGCGGCGCGGCGGTGAGAAGAAAGGGTTGGTTTAGCCTTAGACCTTGGTAGGCCGTGCGCCCTGATGCTGTGATACTGTGCGTCGCTGCTTCTCTCTCTCTCTCCCCCTCCCCTCCCCCCGCCTCTCTCTCTCTCTCTCTCTCTCTCTCTCTCTCTCTCTCTCTCTCTCTCTCCCTCTCTCTCTCTCTCTCTTCTCTCTCTCTCTCTCTCTCTCTCTCTCTCTCTCTCTTCTCCTGTCTCTCTCTCTCTCTCTCTCTCTCTCTCTCTCTCTCTCTCCTATTCTCTCTCTCTCTCTCCTATTTTCTCTCTCTCTCTCTCTCTCTTCTCTCTCTCTCTCTCCTCTTCTCTCTCTCTCTCTCTCTCTCTCTCTCTCTCTCTCTCTCTCTCTCTCTCTCTCTCTCTCTCTCTCTCTCTCTCTCCCTCTCTC
>NW_028234404.1:30281553-30284053 GCF_977035675.1 Penaeus japonicus | reverse complement strand
TTCTGTAGTTTAACATTCCCCCCCCCCCCCTGCTGGAGACATGGGTGATTTTAAATACGTCGGCAAGATCGCTGAGAATGTAGGAAGGCAGTTCTCATGTCCGATTACACCGCCATGCACATGCTACGTATTAAATGGCAAAGTTGGTAAACACATCGGCAGAAGGGAGTGGAGCTCTCGTGGTGGCGCAAGGGAGCGGAATTATGAATGAACTGGCTGTGGGAATGAGCAAGGGAGCGGACACAGTGCGATGGGCGTGCAGGTGGTAAGTGTATTGGTGTTGGGTGCGTGTGGCAGGTGGGTGGGTAGTGGGGGATGGAGGAGGAGGAGGAGGAGGAGGAGGTGGTGGTGGTGGTGGTGGTGGAGGAGGAGGAGGAGGAGGAGGAGGAGGAGGAGGTGGTGGTGGTGGAGGAGGAGGAGGAGGGGGGGAGGAGGAGAGGAGGAGGAGGAGGAGGAGGTGAAGGAGGAGGAGGTGGAGGAGGAGGAGGGGAGGAGGAGGAGGGGAGGAGAAAGAGGAGGAGGAGGAGGAGGAGGAGGAGGAGGAGGAGGAGGAGGAGGAAGAAGAAGAAGAAGAAGAAGAAGAAGAAGAAGAAGAAGAAGAAGAGGAGGAGGAGGAGGAGGAGGAGGAGGAGGAGGATGGCCATATGTGCAGGGTGTAGTAACGCAGGTGTGGCAACAATTTTTTGAATGGGAGCGAAGGTGTGGCGCTTTAACAGCTAGTTAGTACGTTCGAGCATGGATGGAAGGGGCGGGGCGTGGGGAGTGCATGGCGATCGGAAACATTTCATAATCTTTGTTGAGCGAAATGCACCTGATGATACAGCGGGTAGGAAAGGCTATGGGAAAGCGTCCTTTCGTGAACTGACAGCAGTAGGTCGGTCTAAGCAGGGCGCTCGCGGTGCAGGGGGATGGATGATGGGGACATGTTGCGGTCAAGCCTGTAGGGGTCAAAAAGGGGTGACGGAAGTGATCTTGAGGTCAGTTGGGTTCTCGTGTGGATATCATATGGCAACAAAAACATCAACGTGGTAATGTCCGCCATCACCATAGTCAACGGAAAGAACATCCACATTTTAACATTCATTTCCTGCATCTGGCCTCATGACGACTGAGCAGGCTTATCTTAGGTTTCTCCGAAATGCATGTTTTTCGACAATCATCGTTTCAAAGCCATTTGTAGATATATTCTTCGTCAACAACGTTCAATATCCGTTCCTTAGAATGTGAAATTAGGTCAAATGATCACATGATACATCACCTTGCATTTGCATGACGCACCACGCAGGAAAAAATCGAATCGCGGCAGAATCTCTTTCAAGCGAAGAGAATGATAAGAAATGATAAATGCAATTGTAGCGCAGGAGTCAGAACACTGACACTCATCACGACGTAGTCTGACTTGTCATTTAACAGGAAATGGGCTATACTGGGGGGAGGGGGGGGGGAGCTGAGCAACTCTTTTCACAAGGAAAGTATATTGAAGATGTTCACACTCAGAGAAGGAATACTATAGGGTGTACAGGCTAGAGTGATTTCCCCATGTTCTTCTTTGGGCACAGTCGCATAAACCATAGGTGGCTGTATTCTGACAGACAGACAGACAGACAGACGCAGACACACTAAAAGAGAGACGAAAGACAAACAGTAGTGGCGAGAGGACGATGTTTGAAGCTTCCTCGAGGACGGCTGAGCGAGATCTCCTTGTTTACGAGGCAGCGGCGTTCTGGATCGCTCTTCCAGGAATATGTGATGCTGTTGACGTTCTGTCGCGCGTCTAGGAAGGCCATTCCTTTTATGTCGCGAGTAATTGCGTCGGAAATTCCGAGCACGTCTTATTCCTATCAATTTGACTTAGTTCGTTATTCTGTTGCGTTCATGTGACTGACTAAAATCACCCATAATTACCCGTTGTTAGGTTGATGTCGCATATCCTCCTATGGCGATTCCTCCTCTTCTCCTTGCCTCGCTGAGATCATTCCGAGAGCAAACATTCCCCCCCCCTTTTGAAAGACGACACAAAAACAAGCGTTTGTTGACTGTTTGCCACACTACAAACGCGAGTGCCAACCTATACAGGCATTCATTTCAACCCACCCGTCAACAACACCAGGTCACAATACGGCTCCCATGAATACGAGCTGCGATATATCTGTGAAACAATAGATGACAAAGGACGAACATCGATGAATGCAGCGATTAATTCCGGGGCGTGGGACGCGGGGACAGCCAGCCAGCATAACACTGCCGGACACGAAGGAGGCACAGCTAGGGAAGGAGAAGTTCAAAGGAAGACTTTAGGACGGTGTCTACATATAAGTTTGTCATATAAAGGGTAAAGCATAGGAAGGGGGTGTACTGCGATAGACACACACACACACAGTGAAAATGAGAGAGAGAGAGAGAGAGAGAGAGAGAGAGAGAGAGAGAGAGAGAGAGAGAGAGAGAGAGAGAGAGAGAGAGAGAGAGAGAGAGAGAGAGAGAGAGAGAGAGAGAGAGAGAG
>NW_028234404.1:30271553-30276553 GCF_977035675.1 Penaeus japonicus | reverse complement strand
CTGACTAGCATAAAATAAATGGCGCCCTACAAACCAATATAAACAAGACTTCCTATTCTAAAACGTCCCCAAAAAATATAGAACAACTAAATCACCAATGTCACTTGCCAAGTCTTTCCAGGACTTGCCGCTGTCAGTAGTAGCAAGACGCTGCACAATGTTTTATGACTCCCAGACAATTGTACTAAAATCTAATGCAATGCCATAACACTAAGGCCAGAATTCTAATGCTACAAGGACCTTAGTTACTGTGAAGATCTGCGATTTCTGTATTTGTTACAGACAATAGGAGCACATGTATAAACCTCCTTTTAAAACACAAGATATGTATGAAAATATTAAGCAAAATAGAGGGAACGATACAGAGTGGGAGAGAAAGAGAGCGAGAGAGAAAGAGATCGAGAGAGGAAGGGAGCGAGAGAGAGAGAGTGAGAGGAGAAAGCAAGAGAGAGAGAGAGAGAGAGAGAGAGAGAGAGAGAGAGAGAGAGAGAGAGAGAGAGAGAGAGAGAGAGAGAGAGAGAGAGAGAGGTATATATATATATATAAATATATAAAGAGAGAGAGAGAGAGAGAGAGAAAGAGAGAGGCAGAGAGACAGAGACAGAGAGAGAGAGAGACAGAGAGAGAAAGAGAGAGAGAGAGAGAGAGAGAGAGAGAGAGAGGGAGAGAGAGAGAGAGAGAGAGAGAGAGAGAGAGAGAGAGAGAGAGAGAGAGAGAGAGAGAGGAGAGAGAGGAGAGAGAGAGAGAGAGAGAGAGAGAGAGAGAGAGAGAGAGAGAGAGAGAGAGAGAGAGAGAGAGAGAGAGAGAGAGAGAGAGAGAGAGAGAGAGAGGAGAGAGAGAGAGAGAGAGGAGAGAGAGAGAGAGAGAGAGAGAGAGAGAGAGAGAGAGAGAGAGAGAGAGAGAGAGAGAGAGAGAGAGAGAGAGAGAGAGAGAGAAAGAGAAAGAAAGAGAGAGGCTAAAGGCCCAGGCTGCCGCGACGGCCTCGGGACTCCGTGTTCCTAACTCTCTTCGGACCCTCTGCCATCCCCGGACCCCATCTGCGAGTCGCGTTTCCCTTTTGTGTAACTCACCCACGTCCCCCGCCCATATCTCCCGCAAGGGTCCTCGTACGACGGGGATGCATCATACGTTCCTGCCATATCCGTGTCATCAATGCACGTATAGCCCAGTCCCTCCGTCACTCCATCACGCCGTGCACAGTAATGCGTCACATCAATCAATCAATCTTGTGGCTGTTCCTTTATCCTCCTCCTGTGGTCTCATTTGCCTCTCTCATCTGGTCTTAGACAGGCCTTTGCGATGGCTACTCACGTCTAATCTTTCGTCATTCCTTGCCACGTGGACTCTTACTCGTTTACTCCATTTGGCGACTGCTCTTGCATAAGACGTGATCATTTAGATGAAGAAGAACTCAGGATTGATTTTGGTGGACGATTTCCTCTTCCGTCGGACAGGAGCATCGAATGAAAGCTCTTCTCCATCGCTGTGAATGAAAGCTCTTCTCCATCGCTGCGAATGAAAGCTCTTCTCCATCACTGTGAATGAGAACTCCTCTGCAACACAACGAATAAAAAACCCATCTCCAACTCTGCTTCTCCTTCAGGTGAGGCAGGAAAGAGGGCGTGGCCATTTGGGGCTAGAGGGCGTGGCCATATGGGGCTAGAGGGCGGGGCCACAAGTCGACGGTGGACTTCGGAAGTGCAAGGGAATGGGCGCATTGGGAACAGTTCGATTGCAAAGGAAAAGGGGGAAGGGAGGGTAAGAAAGGGAGGGAAGTGTAAGGCGGTGGAAACGGAGAGATGGGGGAGAAGGAGAAAACTGGGGAGACATAAGAGAGAAAGATGAAGGGGGAAGATACACACCCATGCACACACCCATCCACCCCCCCCCACACACACACAAACACCCTCCCACATATATATATATATATATCTATGGTTGTATCTGCATATCTATCTATCTATCTATTTACCTCTTTATCTAGGTATAGAAAATTCCCGAGAGGCGAGGGGAATGAGAACTTAGCAACGAAGGAGCACAAAGGAAAGACCGTGATAAGTGGTCACTCACAAGAAGAAGAGGCGTGGAAGGTGGTGAAAGAGTGGGGAGGAGGGAGGAGGGGGGAGGGGGAAGGGGGAAGGTAAGTATGAGAGGGGAGGGAGGGAGACGGAGAAGGAGGGTCTGAGGCGGGGAGGAGGTCATGAGAGGGAATTGATGGCGCATTGTTGCACAGAGGGAGGGAGGCGGCGAGGGGTCAGACCCGGCGTGTGTGTGGAACCATAATGAATGGGAAGAGGAGCCTGCGAAGGCGAGGCTGAATAACTTGTAGGCTGAGGAAGGAGGTCCTTGGGGAGGCTTGCCTTGGGAGCCACGTGGTCGTCGGGATCACAGCGAAGGGGATGGCCGAAGATATAGTGTGAGGAGACAAAAGGGGAGCTGCAGTGAGGGGAAGGGGGAGGGGGGTGTGGATAGTGGTCGATTCTCATGTATTACAAAATGTCGAGCGACTCGTCGCCCGGCTAACCGTCCATCCCCTCAGCGAGTACACACACACACACACACACACACACACACACACACACACACACACACACACACACACACACACGCACACACACACACACACACACGCACACACACACACGCACACACACACACACACACGCACACACACACACACACACACACACACACACACACACACACACACACACACACACACACACACACACACACACACACACACACACACACACACACACACACACACACACACACACACACACACGCACACACACCTAATACACAGACACGCTCAGACACATGAATTTTGCAAAGCGGCACCGCAGACGGGTCCGCGGGCGGTTGCTGTCTGCGAATCGCCGTGAACCCCAGACGTTGCTGACCTGCGTATCTCTCCCTGTCGAGACTTGCACTCCTTCAGACACCTCAAGTGGCCTTTGTCTTCACATCCGTTGTCGCTGCAGGTTCATTCATCCTTCCGTCGTGTTGCGCGCGTAGACAGGAGGCATAGGCGAGCAGAGGAGGGTCACACCCTTTGTTGAAGAGAGGCTGATAGTAAAATGGGTCGACCTCGCGAGGAAGCGGAGGAGTGAAGCAGGAAGAGAGGCGGGGGAGCGGCAGAAATCACGCCAGCGAGTGGTGCGAGGGAGAGAGTGAGTGAAGGATCCCTGTGTCGTGTTTTACAGGTTTTAAAGGGAAGGGTACGAGTGCTCGCGTGCTAGGGGTGGTCGGGGGACGAGGAGAAGAGGCGCGCTGGCGAGAAAGAGAGAGAGACAGAGAGAGAGAGAGAGAGAGAGAGAGAGAGAGAGAGAGAGAGAGAGAGAGAGAGAGAGAGAGAGAGAGAGAGAGAGAGAGAGAGAGAGAGAGAGAGAGAGAGAGAGAGAGAGAGAGAGAGAGAGAGAGAGGAGAGAGAGGAGAGAGAGAGAGAGAGAGAGAGAGAGAGAGAGAGAGAGAGAGAGAGAGAGAGAGAGAGCGAGAGGGAACGAGAGAGAGAGAGACCAGGAGAAAGAGAAAGAGAGGATAGAGAGGGAGAAATAGAAAGAGAGAGAGAGAGAGAGAGTGAGTAGGGGGTGGGGTGAGTCGTCCTTGCGATGATTGTGAAGTTGCTGGGTTCACCGACACAGAGAAAAGCGGCAGCACTGATGGCGCAGGGAAGAAGACACGGCGATGCACAATTACCATTCTTTCTCTCTTTCTTTCTTTTTGCCTCGTTCCCTCTCTCTCTCTCTCTCTCTCTCCAGGAGTACCATCTGACCTCATGACTGTTCTATGTCGTCTTACACGTTGCCTCCACCGCATGCCCAGCTTAACAAATGCAAAGAAAGAGTCAAGTCGCTATTTCAGGAGACTCAAACGGAATAACGTAGCTGGAAGAGACACCTCGATGCAGAGGACCACTTTAGAGCCTAACCTGCTTCCTGATAACATGATAATCGTGCATTATTGAGTTTGCATCATCAGCCAGTGTGTCTATTTCGGGTAATTTGACCGCAGACATTATGGTGTCCTTTCGAACAACGGAAACCGAAGTACGGAAAACAGAAAGCTCCATCGACGATTCTTAGAAATTACATATCTATGTTTATATTCAGAAGATGCTGAAGATAATAATGAGTATGCACCCTATCTATCAACTTTAGATGATAAGAAGAATGGACAGATAACTAGAAACTAGCTAGATAGATAAATAGATAAATAGATAGATAGATAAAGAGAGAGAGAGTTGAGGAGAGGGAGAGAGAGAGAGGAAGAGAGAGAGAGAGAGAGAGTAAGAGAGGAAGAAAGAGAGAGAGAGGGAGAGAGAGAGAGAGAGAGAGAGAGAGAGAGAGAGAGAGAGAGAGAGAGAGAGAGAGAGAGAGAGAGAGAGAGAGAGAGAGAGAGAGAGAGAGAGAGAGAGAGAGAGAGAGAGAGAGGAGAGAGAGAGAGAGAGAGCGAGCGAGAGAAAGAGAGAGAGAGAGAGAGAGAGAGAGAGAGAGAGAGAGAGAGAGAGAGAGAGAGAGAGAGAGAGAGAGAGAGAGAGAGAGTATTCCTTCGTTTCCAGAATGATGTGGAGAAGAAAGACAACCATACAGTTTTAGTTTGTGGACGAGAGAAGAAATCACACGATGAGGTTACTAATATTTAGAGATTTTTATTTTTTTATTATCTTTTTTTTTTTTTTTTACATTGTTTCGGGGAAGTGCATTGGCTTTCTTTGGCTTATTGACTCGTGTATTTTGAAGTTGATCCGTGATGATTACAAGTTGAGACAAAAGTCGTGTTAAGTGAGGCTTACAAAAACGACTCAGGGGAAAGGAGTTGTTTCATCCAAACCAAACATAGTCACACGCAATCACGCACGTATACAGGCACACACATACATACACACATAATATAAATAAAGAATAAATAACACACACAGCAAAACACACACACACACACACACACACACACACACACACACACACACACACACACACACACACACACACACACAC
>NW_028234404.1:30236553-30244053 GCF_977035675.1 Penaeus japonicus | reverse complement strand
AGTGAAACGACCAGTGCAAGCATCATAGAAATGATTTAACTCTTCACTGTGGACACATCATGGCTTTGGGTAGATTTATCACATATATATAAAAAAGTAGCAAAAATTGTAGGTGACTTTCAAATGCTGGTTCTGAATTCAAGGGAATTATCAGAATGAAGTAACTATTGATGTGACATGTTATTTTAATGTTATTTTACCGTAAATTGTGAATCACTAGTTTCTATGTATATTCTAATCCCTCACATGTCAATCTTTGTATCGTTTATACCCTAGCCTTGTGGTATATGTATTTCCAATCATTAATGTTTTTGTGAGGAAAATAGGTCGATTATTTTGAAAGGTCTTAGCTCGTACTGATGATAAAGTTACACAAACAACATATTTTTTTTTGGCTTAGAAACGTGGTAAGATATATGGAAGATGTACATAAAGCTCTGGCATCTCCCTAAGATTAATGAACGATTTTTTTCTTATTCGTTTAAAATTGTGAACTTTGTGCAACGGCGGATGAAAATTCGATCGGTATACAAACATGTGTGGTATTGCTCGGCGGAATATAGTGCTACACCTATATATCTTTCCCACTACCAGTGTATAGGTTCCAAATAACGTATATATAACCCTACCTTAGATGTTACTGAGATTTACAATACGTTGCTATGATCTCGTCGTGCTGTATATTAAATATGGGTCTTTGCAACCAACCTATTGGAAATAAAGAGAGATAAAACGATAGTTCAAACAATGCGGTGATTGCATTTTATAAACTTTACGGCGCTGTTTCAGCAGACATACTGTGACAGGTATCTCTATTAGCTACACCATCAACCCGCAACGAAACAAGACACGTCTCTCACCTGCAGAAAGAAGCTGTGGTTAATTGCAAATAAGTCGTTTGAGAGGAATCGTGAGAGACATGCCAAGAGTGATACATCACATCTACAGTTCACTTTAAGGAGGACGGGGTGTTGCTCCATGCCTCAGGGTCACGCAAGGCATGTTCAAAACATCGGCGAAAGTAAATCACTGCCATGAGCCTCGTACCGAATAACCCAAAGAATTGTGCCAAGAAACCAAGAAAAATGACACTGAGGGATAAGTCATTGTTGGTCTTTAGCACGTGAAGAGCTCTTCCGGACAGATGCTGTTGCCAAGAACACAAGGATGCCATCGCTCAATGATGCTTTGCAACTCTGTGTCATGGGAAGCCAGTGGCAAAAAGAGGAAAGTTGAAATAGTTGCGATCAAAATCCTCGTGTGATACAAAATAACGAATGTAATACACCCAGTCACAAGGAATAACTGAAGAGAATATTGCTTGACTGTGTATAGTGCACTTGCATAAAATACTAAATGAAGGTTTCCTGCAATGAGAGAGGGCGACAGTAGAGTTTTGTCATTTATTTACGCAGTTGTAACACAATTTCTTTCCTTTATCCAGTGAGGCTGAAAAGATAATTATAAATTTCTCTATCAAACAGAAATGACTTACCGTAAACTAATATATAAACGTTTCTGAATGTGTTGAAATGCTGCATTAAAAAAAAAAAAAAAAAAAAAAAAACATCAATGGTATTTGATACTGATGTCAAAGAAATATTACAGTCATACAAACGCGTATTTGAAGATAAACCGATTTTTTTCATATGGATGCTTCAAGAATATATAAATGCAACGTTTGAATGACATAAACAGTATATTAAATGGACTAAATTTTTTTTTTCTAATGGAAGTCGTGTAGAATTTTGAATTGATAAATGAACATCCATAATGATCAATGAAGGGATATTAACCTTAATCCACGACGTGAAATTTCCACCAAGGTAGTAGGTGGGTTAGATGAAGGCAAAAACACGAGGGAATTAATCAGAGAGCTAAATTGAGAACTAACAAAGTGAAGGACAAAGCAGTACTTGCACACTTGAAATGGCTGTGATCTCTTAAAAAAAAAAGATCAAAACAAAGCATTGCAGAATCAACCTGACTAAATAGACTACAAAGATCAAAGGATGTAAAGTCAGAAAGCAAATAGATCGCTACAAGTGCTCCCTTCAAGACCAGGCATGGATAGACTTAGGAAAAGTGGAGGGAAGGGAGGTTGAAGCAAAACATCTTTGTCTATGAATATGTTCTGCAAGCTCAGAACTATCAGTTAAATGTCCCTATAAAGACATTTCTAATACAGTTCAAAATGCCACAAGAATGGAGGAAAATGTACATGGAGTCAAGCAGTGCAGACTGGAGAACAAAACCATAACCAAGAACAAGAACAGAAGTTTTGGTGATAACAGTGCAAGATCAGGCATTTACATGTTGTGATTGACCAACAATCATCATTCTTTATCCTTAGCAGTAGAACGGGAAGCGGTAGAACACACAGACACACACACACACACACACACACACACACACACACACACACACACACACACACACACACACACACACACACACACACACACACACATATATATATATATATATATATATATATATATATATATATATATATATATATATATATATAACATCAAAGTGTCCAAAGATAGCACAAATAGTGTATCTTTGAAAATGTGATGGAAAGATTAAGATTAAGTTTGTACTCAGTCAGTTTAACATCATAGGCAAGCTAATTAAAAAAAGAAAGAAAACAACAACAACAAGACAAGCTATTTCCATTATTAAGAAATACAGGTATAAAGTTAAACTAACTGACTTAAAGAACGTATTACACGTAAAACAACTTTTGGTACCCTAAATTGGTATTGAACTGTGTAATGATAATAGTAATGATAATATTAATAATGATGATGATAATGATAATGATAACAACGATGACAATTATTATAATAATGATAAAAACAATAATACCAATACTAATATTGATACTAATGATAATGATAATGATGATATTAATGATAATGATGATAATAATAACTATCATGATAATAATCAAAGACGCACGAAAGGAATATAAAAGAATGCATGATAAGATAGCTAAGAACTTTTATTAAAAGCTCTGTGCACGATGCAATCTAGAACGAGAAGAGGAACGATACGAACACAAACCAAAAATGGTTGTTGCAAATAATATCGTCAATTGTTAAATATCGTTGAATATCAATACGAAAGCTTAAGGACCTGATGTTGCACGTATCGGAAAAAAAGATGAAGAGGAGTTTCAAAATAATTGAAGAAGGTGATTGTTGCATCTGTTTTGATTAGCCTTTCTTCAGATGACAGCATGGTGTTCTTAAGAAAAGATAATATTTATAATGATGTTAATGATGATGATGATGATGATAGTAATAACGATAATGATAATGTTTGTAATAATGATAATGATAATGATGATAATAATGATAGTGACAATGATAATTATGATAATAGTAATGATAACGCTAATAATGATCATATTGATAATGATAATAATAATAATGATAACAAGGATGATGGTGATGATAATGATAAAGATATTAATCATAATAATGATAGTACTAATAGTAGTAATAATTACAAAAATGATGATAAAAATGATAATGATGGTAATAATGACAATGGCAATAATGATAATGATCATAATAACAACGATAATAATGATAATAGCGATAATGATAATATTGGTAATTATAATAATGATAATGTTAATAATGATAATAATAACAGTAATGATAGTAATGATAATAGTAATGATGATTATGATGATGATGATAATGATTGTGATAATAATGATGAGGATGATGATGATAATGATAATGATAATGGTAATTATCATAATACTGATGTTGACAATATTAATGATAATGATAAGGATAAGAATGATAATAATAAGAATGATAATGAGGATAATAGTAATAATAATATTGATAATAATAATAGTAAAAATAATAATGATAAATGATAAGACTGATAGTATTATCATAATAAATGATAATAATGATATCAAAGATAATGATATCAATAACAATAAAGATAAATGGCTGCCGTGTGGTTAAAATGGCCAGACAAGTGTTCCACTGTTTTTTTTTTGAGAATTAGATGATAACTAAAGTAATGCGTGCGTTTCAGGGAATATCTATTATATGTTGATTCAAGATATATGGTCATCCTATAGATAAAGAGGTATTTATGTAAATACACTACCTGTGACCACAACATAAAAGTGAGGTTCATTGTTCGTTCACTGTTAAAAAAATCATTCTCTGCATTGATAATGGCGTTTTTTTATTTTTTCATATAATATACCATGCCGTAGATATTGATTCTAATACAACATAGCTTTTGATATCAAGATTATTCATGGATCCTATGGCTGACCTTCGTCTTAAAGGACACAGGGTCATTTTGAGGGTCAGGTAAAAGAAATGCGTCTTACAAGCGATAGCTACTATATTTGTGACTTTATGATACTCTATGGATTTTGTTTTCTGTCTCTGGAGCCTGACTCTTGTATCTTCCGCTGCCATAGAACTCTTAGGCACTCTTCTAACACTGCTTTATGTGCGGGTATCCAAGGGTGCCTCTCAACGTGAGATTTACAGGCTGCCTCACTAACATCTGAGTTTTTTTTATTTTTTTTTTTGGCAACATGCTGCACAGCTGGTATACTGTCTTAGTCTCTTGGAGTAGCATGATGGATAAAATTATCGAGGCTCATGGGATTGGGTACATGCTATATATATGTAAATTGTGAGACACTTCAATCGGTTAGTTATCAGACTTTTACTCTTTTTTTCTTGTTTTTTCTTTTTTTCTAGCTTAATGCTACCGACAATAAAAAAAGGAAAATGTTACTATGAGTTTCAGATGATATGAAAAAGACAAACATGTACGCGGATACACACGGGAATACACACACACATACACAAGCACAAACACAAACACACACAACACAATCACAAACACAAACACACACAGGCAAGTTATTAAACAAACAAATGAATAACTAGCCACGCCGAATAACCAGAGGTTGGATTGGACAGACGTAACGAACAGATAAAAACTACAACGTGAGAGAAGTAGAGGAAGTGAGGGAGCTCATATAAAGCCTTGAGGACACGTCATTTACCCAATGACACCAAGGTATGGCATGTAATCTCGACGGGTGGCTGACGTGATAAGTCATATTGGTTGACTGTATGACTTCTGCACTCAGAGGGGCGATGTTATATCTCTCAGACTCTCTCTCTCTCTTTCTCTTTCTTTATCTCTCTCTCTCTCTCTCTTTCTCTCTTTCCCTTTCTTTGTCTCGGTCTCTGTCTCTGTCTCTCCCTCTCTCTCTCTCTCCCTCTCTCTCTCTCTCTCTCTCTATCTATCTCTCCCCCCCTCTCTCTCTATCTCTCTCTCTCTCTCTCTCTCTCTCTCTCTCTCTCTCTCTCTCTCTCTCTATCTCTCCCCCCTCTCTCTCTCTCTATCTATCTCTCCCCCCCGTCTCTCTCTCTCTCTCTCTCTCTCTCTCTCTCTCTCTCTCTCTCTCTCTCTCTCTCTCTCTATCTATCTATCTATCTCCCCTCCCCTCTCTCTCTCTCCCTCGCTCTCTCTTTTTCTCTCTCTCTCTTCACACACACGCAAACATACACATAATTTGTTTGTATGTATATAAGTTTCTGCTTGTGTATTTGCGCTTTATGCATGTGAATCCACCAAGCGCTCAACCAGCGGCTAACTCCCCCACCTTCCCCCCTAAGGCAAGGCCACCATAAACAGTGCAAATGCGCCGCATTCCCATACCCAGCCGCTGCCATTGCATCGCCACCTGGGCAGTACAGTATCGCCGAGGGAACATCCATCATTAATTTTATAACTTCCGGGACAACAGACGCTTCCCGGCGCATGTTTACCGGCTGCGTCACCATCTGATTATCGGGTTAGCAAGACGGCCACAGCTGGTTCTCGGAGGTGGCAATGCTGCCTTAACCCGAGCCTGCGAGATGAGGTCATGCATGTAATTCCTTACGGCCATGCATCTTCCCGTCCCTGCGAGAGGTTATACAATCCTTGTTCTTTAAGAGGCCTTGTAACGTCCTGTTCTTAAGTCAGGATCTCGTGCAACTTCCTGTTCTTGTGAGAGGAGCCCATGGAGCTTCCTGCTCACATAGGAGCTTACGTGTCTTCCTGAACCTGGGAAATGGATGCTGCATCTTTCCGTTCTAGGGGAAGGATGCTGTTCCTCGTCCTGTTCTCACAAGATGCGACTTGCGACTTTGTTTCGTTCTTGCGAGAGTCAGGAATGTGTAAGGTCATCCACTTATTGCCTCTGCCTGTCTCACGTGGAATGGCTTTTAACATAACTTCTCACCCTTAGTGGAAGATAGTATTCATGGCAGCTCTTCAATAGGAGATTAAAGCAGGAAAGCCCCTCTCACCCTAGAACTTGTAAAGAAAGAATCACACTAAAATTTCACCCTGAAGTTCACGCCCCTCGTTGACTCTCGTTCTCTGCAACTTGCTTCCGCGGAATCGGGTTAGATGTCACAATTCCTAGCGCTTGATCTGCAAGTATGCGAGCAAAACAAAGGATAATAACTGAATGCGCTGAATAGCAAGAGAATGAGAAATTGCTTCACGTACATAACGTAAAGATAAAATCTAATCAGGCATCTGAAATACAGTCGACACCATATGAAATAACAGGAGCCATGCATACATATGTGCATGTAAGTTTGTATACAGTGTGTGTGTGTGAGTGAGTTGTTGTTATCAGTTCATATAGCTGTCCCACTTCCAACTCCATTATATTGGTTTATTGTTTTATAGGCCCAGTTTATCTTGTAGCCAGGTACTAGAGTACCAGGTGATCTATATCTTGTGGATACAGACCAGGTGGTACTCATCTCCTGGTAATCAGTTACGAAGTGGGGCTTCAGGCAACTTCTTTTTGTGGAGACGAGGTATTGTCTTGGCATTTCTAGATCCTAATAAATTTATTGCAACCTACTGCTCCCTTATTGCAAGATTGATTCCATTCATCATTTCTCTCTGAGATTATTCAATTTTAAAAGGCAGCTGAATTTCATAAAAGCTTCTTCGTGGCAGGAACAACATGTAAAATATTGAAGCACCCGGATGAGTATCATTGCTTCCTAGAAAATGTATTTCGTTATAATGTTTTTTCATCTTGATTTGTATTCTACTTTGGTTTTGATTCGTTAGAGTTCGATCGGATTTCTTTTCTAAGCATCGTGGGCTCTATTCTGAGGTGAAAATATCATAATTGTATTCATTTTCAGCGTATGTGCGCGCGTGTGTGTATCCTTGTATATATGTGTTTATCTACCTGTTTTGTATATATACATGTATGCGTATTCATCTGCTCAGGGGAAAAAAAGAGTCACTCATACTGCCTGATTCAGCAAGATATTCAAAATCTCCCGCCATCAGCTATGGAATGTATCTGCGTCATAATCACCATGTATTGCAGGATGCCTGTATTTGGGTGTGCCGGGCCGGTGTTATCTTAATCCACAAGATTTGTTTGAGCAAGAACTACCAACCGAG
>NW_028234404.1:30221553-30229053 GCF_977035675.1 Penaeus japonicus | reverse complement strand
TGAAGGGTGGGTGGGAGGGAGGGAAGGAGGGCCGAGGAGGGAAGGAAGGAGGATGGGAGGCAGGGAGGAAGGGAGGGATGGAAGTGAGGGAGGGAGGGAGGGAAGGAAGGCCGAGGAGGGAGGGAAGGAAGGAGGATAGGAGGAAGGGAGGGATGGTAGTGAGGGAGGGAGCGGAGATGGGTGGGAGGGAGGGAGGGAGGGGAGGAGGCGGGGAGAACAACCGAAAGACCAGTTTGTGGGATGAAGGCATTGTTAGAAAGGGAAAAGAATGGTAAGACGAGTGGGAGGAGTGGGGCGTGTGGGAGGGGGTGTGGGGGTGGGAGGGGGCAATCAGGAGGGGAAGAGCGGAAGAGGAAGAAGGAAAATAAGAGTAATAGTAATAGTTGTAGTAGTAGTAGGAAGAAGAGGAGAAGGAGGAGAAGGAGGAGAAGATGGAGGAAGAGGAGGGAGAGAAGAAGCAGAAGAAGAAGGAGGAGGAGGAGGAAGAGGAAGAGGAGGGGGGGGGGGGGGCAAGAGAAGTGATGTGAAAAAGGTGTGAGTTGAGTTTTTACATGCAAGGCCTGACCTATCATCAAGGATCTCATGGGTTTCTCCTTAATTTCTTTCGCACACACGCACGCACACACACACACACGCACACACACACGCACGCACACACACACACACACACGCACACACACACACACACACACACTCCTACTTTGGATGAATATGTTCAGTCCAAAAACAAATACATCCCATTCCATTGTTTTTGTTTCGTATGTTATTATTGTCACAGTCTATCAAACAAAACCGTCAAGGGCTGTATTATTGCAAACCTCGTCAGGCATTCTGTCAAGAAAGATATCAACAATGCGATATATTTGACTAAATTTTCTCGATTTCGGATCGATGTTGATAGCGGCGTCTAATCTAAACTTTCACCAAAAGTAGTTCCTGTCTGATTAAAGCATCATCGGTATAGGCAGAGCTCAAATATTGCACACGTGTCCCGCCTACATCCGAGTGTGTTGCCCAATGGCTACTCAGCAACGAGCGTCTTGCCCACCTGCCTATGAGTGGTGGCGAAACAGCAGTACCGAAGCTAGTTTCTACTTTCTGCTGTGCAAGGTGCTAACAGCTAAGGTCCGTCAGTCCTCGAGGGTTTTCGGGTATAATGACAAGGGAAACTGTGCAAGGTTTAGTCAGTGGAAGTGCTGCGTCTGATCTATGTGAAGCTGTGGTCTCTCAGGGCATTTGGGTTGTAAAGACACGCACATGAATCGAGGGATATAGATAGATAGATAGATAGATAGGTGGATAGATAGGTGGATAGATAGATAGATAGATAGGAAGTTACATAGATAGAAAGACAGATAGATAGATAGATAGATAGATAGGTAGACAGATAGATAGATAGATAGATAGACAGGTTGATAGATAGATAGATAGATAGGTGGATAGATAGATAGATAGATAGATAGATAGGTGGATAGATAGGTGGATAGATAGATAGATAGATAGGAAGTTACATAGATAGAAAGACAGATAGATAGATAGTTAGATAGATAGATAGATAGGTAGACAGATAGATAGATAGATAGATAGACAGGTTGATAGATAGATAGATAGAAACATAAATATATAGATAGATAGATAGAGAATGGCTATTCTCATTAAATAATAGTTAAACAAAAACTAGGATAAATGTTTGGTATATTCACCACGGTGGGTATCAAAAAACGAAAACAGTTTGAGACCGTACGACTACCAGCGCTTTGGACAATAAAAAAGTACCATCCCAGAGACGTTACATATGAATGAAGCCATTCACAACTTCGGAGGCAGTGGAGGTTTTAAGAAAAGCTATTCTAGACTCAAAGTGTAGATAGCTAATGCACTGAATAAAAGCAATAACAACAACAACAACAAAGATTGTGAGCCCAAGATACAATGGCGGAAGGTCAACTGGTCCGTAAAGAAGATGCAACACGTATAAAATCAGTTTATCTAACTTGCACACTCTGATCATCATTCCACAACACGGCAGCGGACATATGCTGATAACACGAATCACAATTCAGTATGTGATCCATTTGATTCTTTCCTTTGCATGTTGCGCCGCTGTTATCTTGAGTGATCTCCTTACATGATGGGTGGGGCATTACATTATGAAATGGGGGAAAGGGGGGGGGGAGGTCACTCTGGACCACATGCCCTCCACTGCCCCAAATCCGAATGGGGATGGCACGGTCTCCCTATGACTGGAGAAGGACTGATAAACACCTCCCGAAGGTTATCCTCCTGCAGCTTGGTAACTGCCGGACCCAAGTTCGTCGAGGAGTCATGGAGAGTCCTTAAACTCCCGGACGGAATGCGTTTTTCTAATGCAGCTAGACTCTGTGTTCCCCGCGCCCGATGCTGCTCCAGTATTGCTCTGCAGTGGCCCTCGGGGAGAAGGAGTGGTCTTCACCTGCAGCAACTGGAGCAGGTGCGAGGCGTCGACAGCATCGGGTGCAAGACGGCATCAGCAGCCTGGGGTCTGAAGTATCAACAGCTGTACAGCAATGCCACGTACACGGCAATGGCGAATCCAGCACGAAGCAGCTGGAACACGAGTTTTCAGTCATCGGGAGCACCATGTACGAGGCAGCTGCGTGTGTGGGTTCGAGGCAGCAGAAGCAGTAGGAGCGAGGAAGAAAAAGCAGGTGGGCTGGGGGTGGGGGCGGGGGTGGGTTGAGGGAGGACCTTGTGAAGGACGCGCTACAACTACAGGTCGAAGACACGAGCCGACCTTGTGGCGTTTGTTTATTCGGGGACTTCCAAGAAGTATCGCGTTGCGCAAGCATAATCTTTGTCTTCTTGCAGAGGACCTTCATCTTGAATGTACAGCAGCGTCATAACTATATTCAGTGAAGCGTTTGTAAAGAAGAAATAAGTAGATTTCGATAATCAGAGCTTGGGCGACCCAGGATCGTGCATGAAAAGACTGCAGATCCTTATTTGCAGCGCTTGCCCTCACGGCCACCCTTGCTGAGTGCCTCATTGTCCGATGGGATCACGCAGGGCAAGTGAGTGGGAAGAGCACCACCAGTCCCGTTGCGAGCGCGCGGGCGCGCCGGTAGAGGCGAAGTGCTGCGCAGATCTCGGGCCGTCCATGCCGTACCGCCATGACCTCCCTCGCCAGCGACCTTGTCCACAGATATTTTATCGCTATATCCATGTCTGATCGATTTTTTTATTGCGACGATAATAAGGGCGGTCAGCCGTTCGGTCGGTGTGGCAAGGCTTTGTGTGGCTCGTGTTACGCCAGAGACGTGACGTCCTGCGCCAGGACATGCGTAGGCACTTTCCTTTCTGATATTTTTTGTACATCTTTCTTTGTCGTTGTATCTTGTTCTTATGATGCGACCGGGAGGCTTTATTGTATTATATTCCTATATTGGTCTAGAGAATATTGTTTTATTGTTTATAATAAACTTATCTTCTATACAATTGTTATTATGTTCCGCCATTCTTTTGTTCTCTGTCCTTCGTACCAAGTGACCTTTTCTTCTGTGGTCTCACTAAGTCCTCCCGTTTTATCATGGACCTCCTCATTGTGTCTGTGTTCCTCACGCACGTGACCCATACACGCACGCACAAGCACGCACTTCACACCCACTCCCTTAAACGCACATCACTCATTCGGAATAAGTAAAGCATCACACACGCACATAACGTTCCCCGCATGCACACAAACAGCCTCCCCCGCATACACACACACACACACACACACACACACACACACACACACACACACACACACACACACACAAACACACACAAACACACACACAGCCTTGCACAGGGCAGAGCTCCCCCTCGCCCGCCAGAGATGCGATAAGCCAACATGGAGTCGTGGTGGACATCGTGGGGTCGAAGACACCTGACGCGGCCTTGTGTCGGCTCGCGCTCAAGGAACTGGAAGGGGTCCAGGCCCTCACGACCCCGCTGGACCCCGAACTGGACCTGGAGATCACGGGGAGGGAGGGAGGGAGGGAGGGAGGGGCAGTGGGGGTCGGGGGACTGGGGTCAAGGTGTGGGGATGGGGGGGGGGGGTGGAGAGGGTTTGGTGTCGAATGGAGGTATGTGGTGTGGGTGTGGTTGTGGGGTGGAGGGGATGGTGTGGGGTTGAGAGCAGAGTTGGCAGTGGGGGGTGAGGGGGGGGGATGGCAGGTGTGGAGCGGAGGAGGGGGTGTTGGGCGAAGGTGGATCATGTGGAGTAGAAGCGACGGTGAGGCAACGGGTGTAGAGAGGGGAGTGGGGTGGACGTGAAGGGTTTAAGGGAAAGGTTGAGTATCTGAAGCAACGGGAAAATAAAAGGAAGTAGGCGATAAGACTGGCCGGGTGTGATTTAAGAGTCGAGCGAGAGACAGTGTCAGGCGACTTTTGGCTGACCTTAAGAAAGGAGCGAAAGAGGCGAGATGAGGGGGATGCACAGCCGCCGGGGAGGGACCTTTAAGAGGGATTTGGCGATGACGTCAGAGGCTGTGCTTCGGCGATTGAGGGTGGGTATGAAAGACGACCTTGGGGCGCTGCAAACGGGGAACCTTAATCACACTGACAACATAAGACGTTCAGAGCAACCGCTGCTACTCACAACATGGAAAAGGGGTGACCTTAAAACGCTGGACGGCATTCTTGAGGCAACCAATGAGGCAATACACAGAGTCCACGATCAAGTGAAGAACTGAATTAGCAGTAAAAAGAAACCACAGAAGATCAGACGAACAGGTCGTTCGAACAGTTCCTTAAGTGTCTCAAACAGCTGGACAAATAAGAAGAACATATGCTCAGTTGATAAGTTGATCTGTTTAAAAGGACGATTGCCTTGTCACGCAAACAGGTGACTAGGTAAGTAGCTCAGCCGAGCAAGTAGAACGGCAGAGGGGGTCAAGAAGAACAACTAGTCAGAGATTAGGTTGCGAGAACGCCAAGCCAGGAATGAAGGACGGCCCGGCGCGGCAGCAGAAGCGACCTAGTTTAAGCGGATGCACGAAGCTAACAAAGAGAGAACAGCCCAGGAGAGAAGGAAGAGAAAATCGGAGCTCATGTTCCAGACCCATCCAGCCTGCGAAAGAGAACAGGCAATGGAACAAGCAGAACAGCTAACCAGGTAAAAGGAACAGTAGATCAGGTTAGGAGAACGGTTGATCTGTCAAGGCGAACGGCCAACCACGTGGGCGAGCCACTAAGACCAGTTTGGGATAAAGCTGAACGAGTCCAGGCGAACACGTGGCGCTGGGAGAAGGTGAGGCCTGGGTACTGTTCAACAAAAGAGAAAAGGAAAAGTTCGGAGGGTAAGGAGAGGGAGATTGCGGGAGGAAGAGGAGGAGGAGGAGGAGGAGGAGGAGGAGGAGGAGGAGGAGGAGGAGGAGGAGGAGGAGGAGGAGGAGGAGGAGGAGGAGGAGGAGGAGGAGGAGGAGGAGGAGGAGGAGGAGGAGGAGCAGGAGGAAAAGCAGGAGGAGGAGCAGGAGCAGGGGCAGGAGGAGGAGGAAAAGCAGGAGGTGAAAGTGATGAAGAAGAAGAAGGAGGAGGAGCAGGAGGAGGAGGAAGAAGAGGAGGTGAAGAAGTAGACGAAGGAGGAGGATGAGAAAGAAGAAGAGGAGGAGGAGGAGGAGGAGGAGGAGAAAGAGGTGCGAGCAAGTAGGAAGGATAACTGGTTGGGTGAGGTTGTGAGGAGGGTGAACAGGTTGGAAAGAAAGAGAAGAAGAAGAACAACAAGAAAGAGGAGAGAAATGGAGAAAGAAAAAGGAAAAAAAAACAAGAATTAGAGAAGAACAAAGAATGGTAATCCCGTGTTCGCACTGAATAAACGGTATTAAACAAAATCAAAGATGATATCACAGGAATTCGCCGAGGGAGTAAACACACACCAAGCGTCAGAGTTTGCGAAAGAGAAGAGAGAACTGAAGGAAGAAGGAAAGAAGAAGGAAGAGAGAACAGAAGGAAGAAGGAAAGAAGAAGGAAGAGAGAACAGAAGGAAGAAGGAAAGAAGAAGGAAGAGAGAATTGATCATCCCCGTTATAAAGACAAAGGTTAATTCACAAACACTTACGAGACTTATGGTTGAACACACGAAACCTGCAACTGTGCAATGATGCACTGATCCTAAGACAATGATTCATCGTTTTATTGTAATACATTTGGATGTAAAAGAGAACCAAGGAGTCTTAGGATACATACAGAAAGAGAGATTGGGTTTAAAAGGAAAAAAAAAAAGATTAAAAACACTTGTAGTAAAACACAAAGATAGGGCTGACATAAGGGCACAGGTAGGTTAGATTATTGATGGAAAAGAAATAGAGGTGAGAGAGAGAGGGGAGAGAGAGAGAGAAAGAGAGAAGAGAGAAGAGAGAAGAGAAGAGAGAGAGAGAGAGAGAGAGAGAGAGAGAGAGAGAGAGAGAGAGAGAGAGAGAGAGAGAGAGAGAGAGAGAGAGAGAGAGAGAGAGAGAGAGAGAGAGAGAGAGAGAGGAGAGAGAGAAAGAAGAGAGAGAAGAGAGAGAGAGAGAGAGAGAGAGAGAGAGAGAGAGAGAGAGAGAGAGAGAGAGAGAGAGAGAGAGAGAAAGTGAGTGAGAGTGAGAGTGAGCGTGAGTAAGACAGACAGACAGACAGACAAAGAGAATGCAAAATGCTTTTGTGAAATAAGCGGTGATGATTAACATAAAAGCGCCACGCTGAAACCCCCCAGAGGAAACCGACTGTTAACATCGTAGATCTAAAGGTTAACATAGTCAGAAAAAGACACTTGTTGAAGCATGAATGTTACGTAAGGAGCGACTTCTGTTGGCCTGCATGTGGCAAGTTATACAGTGAGATTGTGTATCTTCGCTCGCAGCAAACAACAAACAGCTCCGCATTTCTTTCATGTGAAGGTGAAGCTTGTCCCTTTTACTTCCATTGTTCAAACGACAGTGCGTTCTAAGATATTGATATTTGTTATTCGCCATGCTTGTGGATCCTGACCTTTGGAAACTGAACAGCATCCCAGATGTCTGATTATTAATGCATCTTATTAGCATTGCACTATACAGGATATGAGAATGACTTTATCAGTTGAGTAAAATACCTGTTGTAAAGCCTGTTATCAGGGAGGGGGGTGGGGAGGGGGAAGGGAGGGGGGCGAGCGGTTAGCGTTTGTGCGTGCAGATCATGCAGAAGGCAAGCGCTCCGACCTGCGTGTGGGAAGTTCAAGTAAGAATGTGTGTATGTTGACCTGCAGGTATATCGGACGACCTGCATGATGCGAGCGGAGCAGGATGGGAGTGGGTGGTGATCCTGCCATCCCGGGCCGGGTCACTCACCCCGGTCCTGCCGACCACCCCCCTCCCGCCCGCCCGGGGGACCTGAGGCTCTCCTAGGGGCGGCTGCACTCTAACACGCCCACCAAGCTCCACGCCCGCATGCTGAGCCCTCTGCTCTGAACGATATTCTTTTTTCCAAATCTAACTGTATTTCACGTCCCTCTCCTCTATCTCC
>NW_028234404.1:30214053-30216553 GCF_977035675.1 Penaeus japonicus | reverse complement strand
ACAGACATCAGTTTATTTCATTTTGTCTCACTGAAATAAATAGGTGTTTTATTATCAGTAGTGAAAATGATAATAATCGTGTTGAAAATAATGCTGGTGATAACAATATAGATATCAATAGATTAAAACAGCAACAATAATAAAGATAAACAAACACAAAAACAGACCAGAGCGACATGAAAAGGAACATTTAAAGAAGCGAACAAAGTACATCCGAGATATATACACTTGCTGACGGAACGGAATAGATCCAGACCATAAAGTTCTCCCTATCTATCCACTTCTCTCTCTCTCTCTCTCTCTCTCTCTCTCTCTCTCTCTGTCTTCTCTCTCTCTCTCTCTGTCTTCTCTCTCTCTCTCTCTCTCTCTCTCTGTCTTCTCTCTCTCTCTGTCTTCTCTCTCTCTCTCTCTCTCTGTCCACCCCTCTCTGTCTTCTCTCTCTCTCTCTCTCTCTCTCTCTCTCTCTCTCTCTCTCTCTCTCTCTCTCTCTCTCTCTCTCTCTCTCTCTCTCTCTCTCTCTCTCTCTTTCTCTCCCCCCCTCTCTTTATATATGCGCGGCGCATCTCTGCTCCTCCTTTCCCCTTTCCTATCCCCCCCCCCCTCGCTCCCCGAGTCCCTCTCACTAACAATGACCTCCATCACGTGACTGCTTTCACCCTTTCTAATTCACTCTGCCTCCACTCACTTATTCCTCCACTCCTCCACTCTAGGCTTTTCTCTCCTCTCCCTCTCCTCTCTCTCTCTCTCTCCTATATCCCTCCTCTATCCCTCCCCCTCCCTTTGCCACTTACTTAAACCCCCTCCCCCCCCTGCTATGTAAACCACCTGGCCACCTGACTACGCACAGTCTGTTTCTATGGGAACATCTGCTTGCGCAACTCCACGCACGCACACACACGCAAACACACTCACTCATCTAGATACACACACATACGCTCGCTCAAATACACACACACGTACATGAACACACACAAACACGCACATTTATATAAATACACACACATACGCTCACTCAAATACACGCACACGTACATGAACACATACACACACGTACACTCGTATGTATAATGATAATGATAAACCTGGCAATAATGATGATGATATCTATGATGATAAAAATAATAATTATTCAAATGATAATGATTATAGTAACAGCAATGGCAATGATAATTGTAATCATGATGATAATGATAACAGTGAAGATAAGTACAATGATAAAAAAATGATGATACGATGATAAAGGTAACGAAGACATTGATGATAAAACTAAAACAACAAGAATAATAAGCATTATTAAGAATGATTATGATAATAGTACTGATGATAATGACACAGTGTCAGTGTTAGCAAAAAGGAGTATAAAATGATGAGGATGAAGATGATGACGATGATGATAATGATGATGATGGCAATTGGAATGATGATGAGGATGAAGTTGATAATGAAATGGAAGAAGATGAAGATGAAAAAGTTACGATTATGATAATAAACAATAAAACTAACGACAGGATTGATAACAATGGAGACGATAATAAGACATAATAGGAAGAGAAGGACTAAAGAAAAAAAAATGTAACAGATAATATATTGAGAAAGAGAGAGAGAGAGAGAGAGAGAGAGAGAGAGAGAGAGAGAGAGAGAGAGAGAGAGAGAGAGAGAGAGAGAGAGAGAGAGAGAGAGAGAGAGAGAGAGAGAGAGAGAGAATGGGAGAGAGAAAGAAAGAAAGAAAGAAAGAAAGAGACTGAAACAATAACAACTACCCTATCATGTTATGGCAAATATGTGCGTGTCATGCAACGCTTAAACATCGGCCATGATAACTATTGCCATAAATTTTCGTTCATCTCAAGGCGAAACGGCCGTTGAGACTTTGATCTCAAGTTCCCTCAGGAGACGCGGGCCGAGAACGCCTCGAGCCTCGTAAGAGCAGTCCTCTGGGGACGAAGGGCCGCATGGTCGCCTTGGTCCCTGAGACGCCCTCGAAGGCTGTCGATTGTCGGAATGTGTCGTTGGGGATATCTAATCTGTGTATGGTTAGCGGTACCTGTTTTTTTTTTTTTTTTTTTTTTTTTTATACGTTGATCAAGATTGTGATGAACTAATTCGGATTTAGATCTATATGTGCCTTTGGTTAGCGGTACCTGTTTTTTTTTTTTATATATATATATATATATATTGTGATGAATAATTCGGATTTAGATGTTATTTTTTTTTTACGCGTTTTTATTTTTTTTTTTTTTTGTAATAGCCTTTTGGTTTTGGGGATTTAGAAGTGATATGGCTTATGTTGATATTTACTTGTTTTTTACTTTTTCTTTTCTTTTTTTTTCTTTTTTCTTTATACCAATACGAATATATTTGTCCAACATGTCTTTGTATACGAGCGCTTCTTCTTATTTGTAATAGCCTTAGGGTTCGAGGACTGAGAAACACTATGTCTTTTTTTTGTAATCTCATTAACTTCGACACAATAATTCAGGAAGGTGACGTCACTTCACGC
>NW_028234404.1:30204053-30209053 GCF_977035675.1 Penaeus japonicus | reverse complement strand
ATTTATGGAGAGATAATCAAGAAGATGCATAGGTCAGTGAATAGATAAATAGATTCAGAAATCGAAAGGTAGATAGAAAAATAAACAAAGAGAGAAAGAAAGGATGATAAACAAAAACAAAAAACAGATAAATAGATTCAGAAATCAAAAGGCAGATAGAAAAATAAACAAAGAGAGAAAGAAAGGATGAGTGATAAACAAAACGAACAAACAAATAACAAAAATGAGAAAGAAAAGCCAGAGATAGAACCAGATAAACAACAAACTTAAGAGAGAACCAAAATTCTGTAAACAAATAATAAGCAAATGTCTAGAATTAAAGGAAGATAAAATCAAACAACTTCAGATAAAAAAAGGAATAAAAATATACAAACAGAGGACTAAAATCAGACTTTAGAAATCAGCAAATGGCCAAAGCTATGTCTATGTCTCTCTTTCTCACTCTCTCTCTCTTTATCTCTCTCTCTCTCTTTTTTTCTCCCTCTCTTTCTCTCTCTCTGCCTCTGTCTCTCTCTCTCTCTCTCTGCCTCTGTCTCTCTCTCTCTCTTTTCTCTCTCTCTTTCTTTCTCTCTCTCTCTCTCTCTCTCTCTCTCTCTCTCTCTCTCTCTCTCTCTCTCTCTCTCTCTCTTTCACTCACTCTCTCTCTCTTTCTTTAACCATCTTTCTATCAAAAAGCTAAAATCAATCAAGCAAAGAACAAACAAAGAACCAGAATTAATAAACAAAAAGCAACAAATAAACAAACAATAAACAAAATTCTAAAATCAAGACACGAGAATCAAGCCACGAGAAACAGAATCAAACAAAGGAAGAGAGAGAGAGGGAGAGAGAAAAAACAAAAAAACAAACAAACAAACAAAAACAACAACATCCGGCCAGAGTTAAGTTCGAGACAAGTCAATCCTGTTTTCTCACTTTGGGAAAAATCGTACGATGTTTGTTTTCTCCTGGAATACCGTACTGGTAAAACACCAGGCGGGATGTGGCTGCAGTGTGTGTGGTTCGGGGAGACTTCCTGGAGGGTCAGTTGTCGAAGGTCGAGGGTCAGCTGTCGAAGGTCGAGGGTCAGCTGTCGAAGGTCGAGGGTCAGCTGTCGAAGGTCGAGGGTTAGTTGTCGAAGGTCGAGGGTCAGTTGTCGAAGGTCGAGGGTCAGTTGTCGAAGGTCGAGGGTCAGTTGTCGAAGGTCGAGGGTCAGCTGTCGAAGGTCGAGGGTCAGTTGTCGAAGGTCGAGGGTCAGTTGTCGCAGGTCGAGGGTCAGTTGTCGAAGGTCGAGGGTCAGTTGTCGAAGGTCGAGGGTCAGTTGTCGAATGTCGAGGGTTAGTTGTCGAAGGTCGAGGGTCAGTTGTCGAAGGTCGAGGGTTTGTTGTCGTAGGTCGAGGGTTTGTTGTCGAAGGTCGAGGGTTAGTTGTCGAATGTCGAGGGTCAGCAGTCGAAGGTCGAGGGTCAGTTGTCGAAGGTCGAGGGTCAGTTGTCGAAGGTCGAGGGTCAGTTGTCGAAGGTCGAGGGTCAGTTGTCGAAGGTCGAGGGTCAGTTGTCGAAGGTCGAGGGTCAGCTGTCGAAGGTCGAGGGTCAGTTGTCGCAGGTCGAGGGTCAGTTGTCGAAGGTCGAGGGTCAGTTGTCGAAGGTCGAGGGTCAGTTGTCGAAGGTCGAGGGTCAGTTGTCGAAGGTCGAGGGTCAGTTGTCGAAGGTCGAGGGTCAGTTGTCGAAGGTCGAGGGTCAGTTGTCGAAGGTCGAGGGTCAGTTGTCGAAGGTCGAGGGTCAGTTGTCGAAGGTCGAGGGTTTGTTGTCGCAGGTCGAGGGTTTGTTGTCGAAGGTCGAGGGTCAGTTGTCGAAGGTCGAGGGTCAGTTGTCGAAGGTCGAGGGTCAGTTGTCGAAGGTCGAGGGTCAGTTGTCGAAGGTCGAGGGTCAGTTGTCGAAGGTCGAGGGTCAGTTGTCGAAGGTCGAGGGTCAGTTGTCGAAGGTCGAGGGTTAGTTGTCGAAGGTCGAGGGTCAGTTGTCGAAGGTCGAGGGTTTGTTGTCGTAGGTCGAGGGTTTGTTGTCGAAGGTCGAGGGTCAGTTGTCGAAGGTCGAGGGTCAGTTGTCGAAGGTCGAGGGTCAGTTGTCGAAGGTCGAGGGTCAATTGTCGAAGGTCGAGGGTCAGTTGTCGAAGGTCGAGGGTTAGTTGTCGAAGGTCGAGCGTCAGTTGTCGCAGGTCGAGGGTCAGTTGTCGAAGGTCGAGCGTCAGTTGTCGCAGGTCGAGGGTCAGTTGTCGAAGGTCGAGGGTCAGTTGTCGAAGGTCGAGGGTCACCGGTCGAAGATCGAGGGTCAGTTGTCGAAGGTCGATGGTCAGTTGTCGAAGGTCGATGGTCAGTTGTCGCAGGTCGAGGGTCAGTTGTCGAAGGTCGAGGGTCAGTTGTCGAAGGTCGAGGGTTAGTTGTCGAAGGTCGAGGGTCAGTTGTCGAAGGTCGATGGTCAGTTGTCGAAGGTCGAGGGTCAGTTGTCGCAGGTCGAGGGTCAGTTGTCGAAGGTCGAGGGTCAGTTGTCGAAGGTCGAGGGTCAGTTGTCGAAGGTCGAGGGTCAGTTGACAAATGTCGAGGGTCAGCTGTCGGAGATCTAGGGTCAGCTGTCGCAGGTCAGGGTCAGTTATCAAATGTCGAGGGTCAGTTGTCGAATGTCGAGGGTCAGTTATCGAACGTCGAGGTTTAGCTGTCGAATGTCGAGGGTTAGCTGTTGCAGGTCGAGGGTCAGTTGTCGAATGTCGAGGGTCAGTTGTCAAATGTCGAGGGTCAGCTGTCGCAGGTCGAGGGTCAGTTGTCGAATGTCGAGGGTCAGTTGTCAAACGTCGAGGGTCAGTTGTCAAAGGTTTAAGATTTATGAATCTCATATGAGGAGTACACCCTGGAAGGATCCTGGAATCATGCTGGATATGTTGAAGAATCACCCTAAACGCACTCTGAAAGAATCTGAGAATCACCCGTAGAAGAAGAAGTCTGGAATCCCCTGGGAAGCAACCTGGAAGCAACCTAAAAACACCCTAGAGTCAACCGAGAAACCCTAAATAAAAATCTTAGAATCTGTAACCAGCCCAGACTCACCCTGGAAGCAACCTGGAGTCAACCGAAAGCCACCTCAGACACACACTGAAATCCTGCACTGGTAGAGGTCCATCAGTGTGTAAGTGATGACACTCAAATCCCCTGGAAAGCAACCTGGAAGCAACCTAAAAACACCCTAGAGTCAACCGAGAGACCCTAAAAATAATCTTAGAATCTGTAATCAGCCCAAACTCACCCTGGAAGCAACCTGGAGTCAACCGAAAGCCACCTCAGACACACACTGAAATCCTGCACTGCTAGAGGTCCATCAGTGTGTAAGTGATGACACTCAAATCCCCTGGAAAGCAACCTGAAAGCAACCTAAAAACACCCTAGAGTCAACCGAGAGACCCTAAAAATAATCTTAGAATCTGTAATCAGCCCAGACTCACCCTGGAAGCAACCTGGAGTCAACCGAAAGCCACCTCAGACACACATAGAGGTCCATCAGTGTGTAAGTGATGACACTCAAATCCCTGGAAAGCAACCTGGAAGCACCTAGAGTCAACCGAGAGACCCTAAAAATAATCTTAGAATCTGTAATCAGCCCAGACTCACCCTGGAAGCAACCTGGAGTCAACCGAAAGCCACCTCAGACACACACTGAAATCCTGCACTGCTAGAGGTCCATCAGTGTGTAAGTGATGACACTTAAATCCCCTGGAAAGCAACCTGAAAGCAACCTAAAAACACCCTAGAGTCAACCGAGAGACCCTAAAAATAATCTTAGAATCTGTAATCAGCCCAGACTCACCCTGGAAGCAACCTGGAGTCAACCGAAAGCCACCTCAGACACACACTGAAATCCTGCACTGCTAGAGGTCCATCAGTGTTTAAGGGATGACACTCCCAAAAAATCCCAAAATGGAACCTCCTACTTCACGGTCAGTTCCTACAGGTTCAGTTCCTACAGGTTCTAACTTTGAGAGAACCGAACGGGACACGAATGATATTATATATCTCTTCCATGACGACATAGTTCCAGCTCGTAAATGCCACGACAATAAATAGATAAATGTATGATTTTCCGCGAGTTCCTTGCCTGATTCAGCGCATCCATTTCATGAGGTGCATTATTCGGTAGCTTCAAAATGCCTGTGATCTTGTCCTCCCGCAGGTGAGACGCCAGATAACACCTCAGAAGATGTTCTATCACGAAGTCCGGTCTATACTTTCGAGTCTCATATGGAGAAATTCAATTTCGGAAATGATAATCCGATTCTTACAAAATAGATTCATTTATAGGAGCATAAGAGAGATTCAAGGGTAAGTTTTATAAAATAACGATAACAGCTTCATCTGATTAGGTAGAGAGGGAGGGAGGGAAGGAGCGAGAGAGAGAGAGAGAGAGAGAGAGAGAGAGAGAGAGAGAGAGAGAGAGAGAGAGAGAGAGAGAGAGAGAGAGAGAGAGAGAGAGAGAGAGAGAGAGAGAGAGAGAGAGAGAGAGAGAGAGAGAAAGAGAGAGAGAGGAGAGAGAGAGAGAGAGAGAGAGAGATAGATAGATAGATAGATAGATAGATAGAGAGATAGAGAGAGAGAGAGAGAGAGAGAGAGAGAGGGGAGAGATAGATAGATAGATAGATAGATAGAGATACATATATAGATAGATAGAGATAGATAGAGATAGATAGATAGATAGAGATACATATATAGATAGATAGAGATAGATAGATAGAGAGATTGATTTACATTCTTTCTCGGTTATCGGGATGGCAGAAAAGGCGTTTGCAACCATGCTTCCCCAAAACCATCTGCCGATCTTTCTGAAATGTTCACACGGCAAGATGTAAGATTTCTTGCAGAATATTTTTATTCCTGTTATCGATTCACGTTCTTGGGTTCCGACACGGAATATCTCCAAGTCTTTATTTAATATGTATATTTCGAAAAAGATTCGATGTTTTGTCTAAAGTGCAGTTATAATAC
>NW_028234404.1:30156553-30159053 GCF_977035675.1 Penaeus japonicus | reverse complement strand
GAGAGAGAGAGAGAGAGAGAGAGAGAGAGAGAGAGAGAGAGAGAGAGAGAGAGAGAGGGAGAGGGAGAGGGGAGAAAGAGAGAGAGAGAGAGAGAGATAGAGGAGAGAGAGAGAGAGAGAGAGAGAGAGAGAGAGAGAGAGAGAGAGAGAGAGAGAGAGAGAGAGAGAGAGAGAGAGAGAGAGAGAGAGAGAGAGACAGAGACAGGGAGACAGAGAGAGAGAGACAGACAGACAGAGAGACAGACAGAGAGAGAGAGAGAGAGAGAGAGAGAGAGAGAGAGAGAGAGAGAGAGAGAGAGAGAGAGAGAGAGAGAGAGAGAGAGAGAGAGAGAGAGAGAGAGAGAGAGAGAGAGAGAGAGAGAGAGAGAGAGAGAGAGAGAGTGGAGAGAGAGAGAGAGAGAGAGAGAGAGAGAGAGAGAGAGAGAGAGAGAGAGAGAGAGAGAGAGAGAGAGAGAGAGAGAGAGAGAGAGAGAGAGAGAGAGGAGAGAGAGAGGAGAGAGAGGGGGAGAGAGGGGAGAAAGAGAGAGAGAGAGAGAGGAGAGAGTAGAGAGAGAGGAGAGAGAGGAGGAGAGAGAGAGAGAGAGTGGAGAGAGAGAGAGAGAGAGAGAGAGAGAGAGAGAGGAGAGAGTGGAGAGAGAGAGAGAGAGAGAGAGAGAGAGAGAGAGAGAGAGAGAGAGAGAGAGAGAGAGAGAGAGAGAGAGAGAGAGAGAGAGAGAGTGAGGGAGAGAGGGGAGAAAGAGAGAGAGAGAGAGAGAGAGAGAGAGAGAGAGAGAGAGAGAGAGAGAGAGAGAGAGAGAGAGAGAGAGAGAGAGAGAGAGAGAGAGAGAGAGAGAGAGAGAGAGAGAGACAGAGACAGGGAGACAGAGAGAGAGAGACAGACAGACAAAGAGACAGACAGACAGAGAGAGAGAGAGAGAGAGAGGAGAGAGAGAGAGAGAGAGAGAGAGAGAGAGAGAGAGAGAGATTACGCACAAGTCATCTATAATTTGAATGTGAATGAAGAAAATATACGTCACTTGTCTCTGGAGTTTTCTTTTCATTAATGTGGAAATTTCCCCATTCGTCACTGTCATAGCGTATTCAGAAGAGCGGAGGGAAGGGTGGGGGAGGGGGGAGGGAGAGGGAGAGGAGGAATTTCAATCCCAGTGACATGAGCGGATTTTCGCATTAACATCTTTGACGCCTGTAACACTTACTTGCTAAATTCAATGGCTCTTTACGGTTTTTTTTATTTATTTTTTGTGGTTGACGGCGGGAATCAAAGCGACGCCGCGCGCTCGCACCTCCGAGTTGGTTCACGGTTGACATCAAGAAGGGCATTCAGTCAGGCAAGGACATTCCGTCGGGCAAGGGCATTCCGTCGGGCAGGGGCATTCCGTCGGGCAAGGGCATTCAATCGGGCAGGGGCATTCCGTCGGACAAGGGCATTCAATCGGGCAAGGGCATTCCGTCGGGCAAGGGCATTCAATAGGGCAAGGGCATTCCGTCGGGCAAGGGCATTCAATCGGGCGAGGGCATTCCGTCGGGCAAGGGCATTCCGTCGGGCAAGGACATTCCGTCGGGCAAGGGCATTCCGTCGGGCAAGGTCATTAAATCGGGCAAGGGCATTCCGTCGGGCAAGGGCATTCAATCGGGCAAGGGCATTCCGTCGGGCAAGGGCATTCCGTCGGGCAAGGGCATTCAATCGGGCAAGGGCATTCAATCGGGCAAGGGCATTCCGTCGGGCAAGGGCATTCAATCAGGCAGGGGCATTCCGTCGGGCAGGGGCATTCCGTCGGGCAAGGGCATTCCGTCGGGCAAGGGCATTCCGTCGGGCAAGGGCATTCCGTCGGGCAAGGGCATTCCGTCGGGCAAGGGCATTCCGTCGGGCAAGGTCATTAAATCGGGCAAGGGCATTCCGTCGGGCAAGGGCATTCAATCGGGCAGGGGCATTCCGTCGGGCAAGGGCATTCCGTCGGGCAAGGGCATTCAATCGGGCAAGGGCATTCAATCGGGCAAGGACATGCCGTCGGGCAAGGGCATTCAATCGGGCAAGGGCATTCCGTCGTGCAAGGGCATTCCTTCGGGCAAGGCCATTCCGTCGGGCAAGGTCATTAAATCGGACAAGGGCATTCAATAGGGCAAGGGCATTCCTTCGGGCAAGGACATTCCGTCGGGCAAGGGCATTCTGTCGGGCAAGGTCATTAAATCGGACAAGGGCATTCAATAGGGCAAGGGCATTCCGTCGGGCAAGGACATTCCGTCGGGCAAGGGCATTCCGTCGGGCAAGGTCATTAAATCGGACAAGGGCATTCAATCGGGCAAGGGCATTCAATCGGGCAAGGGCATTCCGTCGGGCAAGGGCATTCCTTCGGGCAAGGCCATTCCGTCGGGCAAGGGCATTCAATCGGGCAAGGGCATTCAATCGGGCAAGGGCATTCCGTCGGGCAAGGGCATTCAATCGGGCAGGGGCATTCCGTCGGGCAAGGGCATTCAATCGGGCAGGGGCATTCCGTCGGGC
>NW_028234404.1:30121553-30124053 GCF_977035675.1 Penaeus japonicus | reverse complement strand
GTGTGTGTGTGTGTGTGTGTGTATATATATATATATATATATTAATATACACCACATATATGTGTGTGTATATGTGGGTGTGTTGTATATTATATATTTATATTATATATCAATATATATGTATATATATATATATATATATATTATATATATGTATATCAATATACCTTTCTCCACCTCATACCAACGCTATGTATATATATATATATATATAAATATATATATAATTATATTTCCCCGCCTCATATATATACTTCCTATATATATATATTTATATATATATGTGTGTGTGTGTGTGTGTGTGGTGTGTGTGTGTATATCAATATATATGTATATATATATATAATAGAAAGATAAAAAACTCGGGAGAGGGCTATTCATGCAGAAGGAAATATGGAGACGGTGTTGAAGGGAAGGTGAGCGGATGGCGCATTTCTCAGAGAGTGTAAACCCTTCAGTGAATCACAGAGCAGATTTAGTATTGATAGAAATTCGTCACTTGAAGTTTTCCCATATTCCACTTAGGATGCGTGATCGCGAGGATTGGAAATGCTATTTATTTTTGTATTATAATTTGTACCCTATGTGCTCTACTCTTTGATATTCATTATAATTATTGTTCCAAAACAAAAAAACCGAGATAGGCTTGTATAAATTTACCTTCTGTGTATCTGTTCTATTCGTGTGTATAAGTTAAAAGAATTCTAATATTTCAGTGATATATTATATATATATATATATATCGGACTTATAGGTACTATTATATATATATATGTAGATTGAATATGCATGAATATATATATATATATATATATATATATATATATATATATATATATATATGTATATATATATATATATTGATTACAATATACATACCTATAGGAATACATTCACGGGTACGTATGTATGTATGTATGCTTCATATGCACATACTAATCACGCTAATAATAACAACGGCGCAAGCAAGCAGGATATTCCTTTGTAGTCGTGACACAAGGTGGGAATGAAAAGAGTCTTTCCGCCGCTGTTGCGATTCGTGAAAATTCCTCCGACGGACAAACACACGAAATAGGAAAGTAAAAAGGCCCAAAAAATAATTACGGTTTTCAAAGTTTCTCTTTATCAGCCTCGGTGACAACCTTAGAGTAGGCCTACCTGAGCCATTCAGTAATCAGCCGCTGGGATAATCTGCGCGACTGTGAGAGGGCGAGAGGACGAGGCAAGAGGGCAAAGAGGAGGTGGGGTGGGTAAGGGGGGGGAAGAGAGGGCAAAGAGGAGGTGGGGTGGGTAAGGGGGGGGGGAAGAGAGGGCAAAGAGGAGGTGGGGTTGTGTTTTATATTATATTAAGAGGGGGGGTGGGGGGGCGAAAAGCGAGGGCAAAAGAAGGAGGTGGGATGGGTAATAGATGCTAACGCGAGGGGGGGGGAAGAGAGGGCAAAGAGGAGGTGGGGTGGGTAAGGGGGAGGGCGGGGTGGGGGGAAAGGGGGGTGAGAAGGCGAGGGGGGAGGAGAAGGTGGAGGGGGGGAGGGCAAAGAGGAGGTGGGGGGGTAAGGGGGGAGGGGGAGGGGGGAGGGCAAAGAGGAGGTGGAGGGGGGGAGGGCAAAGAGGAGTTGGGGGTGGTAAAGGGGGGAGGGCAAAGAGGAGGTGGGATGGGTAAGGGGGGGGGGGATGAGCGGCAAGGAGTATGGGGGGCGGGAGGGGCTAAAGAGGAGCATGGTGTGGTGGGTAAGGGAGTGGGTGTATATAAGGGGGGGTCGTAAGGCACGGTGAGGATAGGAACGGGGGTATACCTTGCACCACTCTCTGACTCTAATTAATTAATGTCCGGGTGGAGTTACCACATCCTCTTAGCCGGGCAGGAACCGTGTTGTAACTCGTGTTGCGGGCGGGCTGGTGACACCACGTCCTCGCCGCCCTTAGAGGTGGGAGGGAAGGGGAGAGGGAGGGAGAGAGAGAGGGAGGGAGGGAGGGAGGGAAGGGGAGAGGGAGGGCTGGAGTGAGGGAGAGGTCACAGGGGGTGTATGTAAGCGAGGGAGGGAGAGAAGGAGGAGGGTTGGGAGGGAGATGGGAGGGAGGAGGGAGGGTCGCGTAGGGAGGCGGGACAGGGTAGGGACAGAAGAGGGGGAGTAGAGAGGGAGGGAGGGAGGGAGAGGACGGGAGGGAAAGACGGGTGGGAAGAGAGAGGAGGAAAAAGAGGGTGGGAGGGAGGAAGAGAGGGAGGGAGGGAGAGAGGGAGGGAGGGGAGAGTGGGAGGGCAGGGCGAGGGACGTGGAACAGTTCCTGGCGAAGCTAGCAAGTTCCGAGTAACGACGTGACGCGTGGCTACCCAGAACTTATTGATAGCCACGCCCCCGAATGACGTCATAGTACGTCACGTGGCGGTGCGAAATTGGGGGGGGGGTGGAGGGGGGAGCGTTACGGAGTGTTACCGAATAGGATATTAATGCTTACGGGAGCAAAGAATGACGTCATGTGATACGCACTTGCTCATGGATTA
>NW_028234404.1:30074367-30079367 GCF_977035675.1 Penaeus japonicus | reverse complement strand
AAACCAAGCTGAAACTAAGCCTAGGCTTTAGAGCAAGACAAGAACAAAACTAAAATTAAAAATTAGAAAAAAAAGAAGCTGAAGCAATCAAAACAAAGACTGAAGCGAAGACAGAAGCGCTGTACAGCCTAAGACTGAGTACAAACCAGTGCCAAAAAATAAGACTGAGATCATGACTAAAACTAAAAATAATCGAACATCAACCTTGCTATGCGTGGTAAGAGACAAAAGACTTGACACTCGAGATGAAAGACTTCTGAAAGATGAAAGACTTCTCTCTGCCAAGTGACCAAAACTGTGGCAAATGTGCAGATATAAGAGGAGTTTGGAAGTTTCTTTCAGTTCTAAGGTCATAATGTCTTGTTTAAGGTTTTCACTGTTAGTACATGTATTTTACGTATGAGTGTATGAGAGAAGGATGAATATGATGAATGCTTTTGATAAATATAGATGAATATAGAGGAAGCCAGTGAACACAGCGTGTGGGTTTATTCTGTATTTTGGCCCATGTGAAGATAAGATAGGATCTTTAATATTGTATTCAACATTGAGTTCACAGCATTGCAATCACGACCTGAGCCAAGCTCCTGAAACAGGCAAAACTGACCTTATCTAGTTCAAAACACATGTAAGTGAGGAAGTAACGTAAGGAATAAAGTAAAATAAAGTAATTAAAAGATACAACGAAAAGGATAGGACTGCAAAGTTTCCCTTGACATGTCGATAGACATTCCTTTTGATAGATAAAATACTGTAGGATTCTATCCTGCCCTATAATAATTATGATCATACGAATACGTAAACTCTCTCTCTCTCTCTCACACACACGCACAAACACACACATACAAACACATTCACATAATGGTGACTAAGTCAGACAAATGACATATTCGTATTTCAAATATCCATATTTCAAATATCCACATCTTCACATTTTATAAACACAACATTTTCACACGTCAGGTATTCACCCATCTTCACATTTCATATATATATCCACATCTTCACATTTCATATATATATCCACATCTTCACATTTCATATATATATCCACATCTTCACATTTCATATATATATATCCACATCTTCACTTTTCATACACCCGTCTATTTCCTACCGTGGTGCTTTAGAGAGCCCTCTCGCGGCGGAAGTGTGAAACACTGATGCTTGGGGGCGTCGCTCATGGGTACGATTGCATTTGTCACTTAAACATAGCAGCACGTATCTCTAACACTGCCCTACCTCACTTACTAAACTCTTTTATTTTTATCAACGGTGATTGGCACATCCTCTCACCATAAAGATAGATCATAACGTAAGCAATGCTATGAAAATATGAATGTCCTTGGCGAAGAATTTGATGAAACTTCTTGTCAGATTTATATTCTAGTAGTGGGCGCCCACACGAGCTATTTATGAAAGTAAGGCATCTGCCGAGGAAGGGTAATCGAGAAAAATAGCGAAGGACCAAATTTCAAACAACCCAACTTGAATCCATTTGCCGACTCTTAATCGTTTGACAAGGACCGTGGGTGGCAGACGATTCCGTTTTGCTCCGAGATAACGAGATAAGCACACGAATAAGGCACACTTGTCGAGAGATTCGTCCAGGTAGATAAAAATTACCTCTGACTCTTAGCCATTAATTTAGGGTTGCCTAAAATAACTGTCGCGCTGACGAAGACGGCTACGTATATGTACGCGTTAATAGATAATCTAACTTTTAAGAAATATCTAATTTTTGCATTAATAATAGTTGTTGGCGTCAAATTTAACATTTCTACATGCAAATGAAAGTTAGCAGACGAGTTATCAATCATTACAACCACATTACTAACTGCAGTGCATAGCTAGAAATGGTGTGAACTTCTTTGATATACTGCACTGTAACACGAAGTCTCGGACTGGTGTGCACTGTAACTCTTGTTACTTTTTTGCATCACAAGGTATGCTTCTTATACCACTAGATTGTTTTCCCTGACTATGCCGGAAGCCCTGAAATTGTGCATTGTCAGTATTTCAGTATCATATTCTTAATTATATTCAAAACCTGGAAACATGTGGGTATATCCTTTGGTAACTTTAGTCTCCTCCATGTAAAGGGATCAATGCACATTGTTGTTAGAAATCTATTTTGGCACAAAATCCCGTTTGCAGTGAAGGAAGTCACCCAAAAAATTGTAAAAGACGGAATTTCAAAGAAGAGTTTGCTGATGTGGATTAAAAAGAAAGAAAAAAAAACTATGAGAGAGAATTAAGATGTAAGAAGCTTTCTTGGAAGAAAGCTCAATGTGTGCTAAAAATACATGTTAACCAGAAGAAATGTCATGTAACTTATGATATCAGTTTACTGAACATAGTGTCATGATTAAAGGGGAAATAAGTGGTGCCATCATGAAACTCATGCAACTTCAGTATTGCATATCAATTATGCTAACGAAGAAGCGTGCTTTATGAATATCATAAAGCACTTTTCATGCATATCGTATATCAAATCTCTTACTATGATGTTATGTCAGGTCCCTCCATACGGCAATGTAAATGCTTTTACTAAATCTAAAAAAAAAGACGTTATTAAGGCAGCTCATACATACGCATCTGATTAAATCCCCATGTTAATGCATTTAGTCATATCCTATTGACTAAGTTTACACGCACACTTTTCTAAGCTTCGGTTTTCGGTGTGATCGTCGGTCAGCTTAAGAGGTCTTTGCTCCCAAAAGGTTTAAAGTCTTTGTCCCTTCCTTCCCCCTACCCAAAGAAATTGGCGCGTTAACTTGTGTGGCCATGAACCATTGCATCTGTTGTTTCATATTTCATTGCAATGTACAGCCAAATGCATAGTTTCGCGAATAAAAAAAAGGCCGTAATGGGCTACTAATGGACTCCGAGAACAGAATGGAACAAGGCCAAGGCGCGGAGATGAAAGGGCCGGCGAAGGAACGTGCAATTATTATCCGTGATCAAAGCGAGGTCGTTGAGAGACACTCGCGGCGGAGCTGTCTCGCTTTACGTTGTGTGTGTGCGTGTGTTTGGACGTGTGGAGAGAGAGACAAGGAAAGTGAGACACAGAGAGAGAGAGAGAGAGAGAGAGAGAGAGAGAGAGAGAGAGAGAGAGGAGAGGGGGTAGATAGATAGATAGATAGATAGATAGAGATAGATAGATAGAGAGATAGAGAGAGGGGGGGGGGTTGATAGATAGATAGATAGAGAGAGAGAGGGGGGTAGATAGATAGATAGAGAGAGAGAGGGGGGATAGATATATAGACAGAGAGAGAGAGAGGGGGGTATAGATAGATAGACAGAGATAGATAGACAGATAGATAGAGAGAGAGAGAGAGAGAGAGACGTGTGTGTGTGTGTGTGTCTGTGTGTGTGTACATCAGTATATGCGCATATTCCTTGGGCGGCCTACTCCCGATTTGATGAAGAACAAGAACAAGATGACGTCCCGTGATCTTGAAAGCGATCTTTTCTGAAGAACCCGAAGCTGTCAGACAATTTGAAAGCTTTAACAGTTTCCTTCATATAGATTCATGAAATTCTCATTCGTTTTTCTTTCATGACTTCAGAACAAGAAACATTTGGCAACCTCATCGTATCGTCATTCCATCCCGCTAGGAAGAATCGATTTAATTTCAGTGACTATATATAGTTCATAAATAGTTCTATATATATGACTATATATAGTTCATATGTCACCGTAGCGTCATTTGTCTCCATTTGTACATTGTGATATTTGGTCCCATTTCTTCTTTTTTTTCGGAATTCAAACTAGGAAAATCTTTCAGGCGAAGCTGAAATAATGGGAACTTAGCGAAATTAGCGTGTAAACTTATGACGTCATATAACACACATGATACTAATCCAAATTATAAGGCATAATCTTTCTCTGTCATCTATATCATAACGTGTAACAAGTCAGATAAAACAGAACATTCTGACTGAAGAAAAAAAGCCTCATAATTGTGCTTCAATAATATATATATATATATATATATATATATATATATATATATATATATATATATATATATATATAAAAAAGAGACGAGAGGAGCACTGATAAGCAACAAACCAGACACTAATGAAGAAAACAAGAAAAAAAAAAAAATCGCTACCAATACCTTATAAATGATACAGTAGTAGCACTGATGATGATCTTCATCCCTGGTACCAGAACGTGATACATCAAATGAGAAAGGGAGATTGCATCATCTTTTCTAAGTCAAACAAACCCAGACAAAACTCATATACAAAATCAGCGCATTCTCACCAACACGGAACAGCTAATGATGTTCCACAATGTACAGATTTATTTATCTTTTTCATACGTGATGTATCATGAGTAGATATATCCTTTGCAGCTGATTTAATATGCATAGAATTAAAACATCAAACCCGTCAGCCACCCAGCTCACATTTATACAGAATCGTCTCTCGGACGGTTAGTCAACTTAGCGCAAAGCGTTTATGAAAGAAAGGGTTAATTTCCTTTTCTTTTTCGCGACTAACTCTTGGCAATCCGAGTGGAGTTAAAAGACTCGAGAGTGGGGGCACATGTGAAAAGTTGCCGGAGGAAAGACATATTCCCCCCCCCCCCCCCCAAAAAAAAAAAAAAAAAAAAAAAAAAACAAGAGGTTTTCTGACTGGAGTTGAGTTTCTGATTGGCACCCGGGATGACATTAAATATTACCCACGCCTATTGTCGCTCGGCAAATAGAAACAAATACACACACAAACACACAGACAAGGACACACACATACACATACACAAACACACACACAAAGATACATACACACACACAGACACACACACACACACACACACACACACACAGACATACACACTCACACATACATAAATACATATTTGTTTCTCATCTATAAAGTAAACCACGTCTACCGTATCTTACACCCACGCGTGTATGTGGTTTGAAATGGCCGCCAGGTGTTTACAAAGGAGAGGCAAGTGCGCAATTGTTTACAGGGAAATATAC
>NW_028234404.1:30059367-30061867 GCF_977035675.1 Penaeus japonicus | reverse complement strand
GCCATGACGGGCGACGGCATACACGCTCTGACGCACACACACGCACACACACACACACACATTATTCCATACTACATGCACACTTGTACAATATCTTTATGCGCATACATTATTATCTCTCGCACACCCAGCTGTTCAGTTTTATACGCAAGCACACACACTGTGCACAAAGAGGCACGCACGCACAGAAACGGGCATGCGGATCTGAGGAGAAATCGAACAAAGACAATGCCATGCTGAGAGCCGGAACACCTGGTCGTCTCAGGTGTCATGTTGGAGAGCAAGTGCCCCGCCCACTTCTTGCGTTGGGAACAAGAAGGGGCGCTAGAGGAAGAGGAGGGCGAGGGGAGGAGAAGACGGAGGAGTATAAAGGAATGAGGAACAGAGAGGAAGAGAGCGGAAGAGAGAGTCGAAATGAATGGATAAACAAGAGAGGTAGGAGTAAGTGAAACAAAGAAGACAGTAGGAAGGAAGTGAGGAATGAGGGGAAATAAAAGTACAGCGGGGAGGAGAAGAGGGAATGACAAGGGCGAACGGGGGGAGGTATAAAAGGGGAGGGGGGAGGGGGGAATGCAGGGATGAAGGGAGAGGATAGAGAAACAGGGAGAAGAAGGCAAGGGCGAGAAAAGGAGACGAGGAGGTAGGAGAGGGGGCCACGAGCGAGGAGGGGAGACGGGAGTGAGCAGGGATTAGAAGAGGAGGGCGAGGAGGAGGAGCCTGGGGAGAGGGGCAGGGAAGAGGAGGAGGGAAGGAGGAGACGGGATATGGGGGAGGAGGGGAGGAGGGGGGGGGGACCGGTCACTCATGATAGGCCTGTTTCCTCGTGCGAACTGGCGGAGGTATTCCTGGAAAAGCTTGTTGCTGCTAAGTGAAGATTAGGGTTGGCATGCGGCGAGTCGCTTCCAGGCCAAGGCATTGATTGGTCTCGCGTCGAGGACGTCTTGTGATTTCAGGTGTAGATTCAGGGTTTGTGTTTGAGTGTATGCGTAGGTGCCTTTGCTTGCTTTTGTGCGACATGGGTTCGAGTGTGAGGTTGTGTGTGTGTGTGTGTGTGTGTGTGTGTGTGTGTGTGTGTGTGAGTGTGTGAGTGTGTGTGTGTGTGTGTGTGTGTGTGTGTGTGTGTGTGTGTGTGTGTGTGTGTGTGTGTATAAAATGTACACTCATATATATATATATATATATATATATATATATATATATATATATATATATATATTATGTGTGTGATTGTGTGTATGTGTGTGTGTTGGTGTGTGAGTGCTTGCGTGCATGAACAGCACAGTGCTCATTGTAATATACCAAGGCCATATTCTACATCTGGGGTCTCTTCGTCATTCAAGAAGGTCGTCGCCATGCAAAGGCCTCCCACATACCTCATGACTATTCCCGACAACATTTGTCCCCTCTGGAATGTCGAGCCCCTCGTGTCGCAGGCTGATGGTGGTGCTCAGCCATTTCATGAACTAGTCATTGAAGATTTCGCATCAGCAGTTAGACTCGAAATTGCTGTGTTTTGCTGTTTGCTGAACATCTTCGGAAGCCAGAGGTTGCACAGGTGTATTACTATCATTCGCCGGGGCGCTTGCTGCCGGCTGGGCGACAGAGGAAGTATCAGCAATGGTAAGAATATGACGAAAATACAAATTCATCTTATGGACATTTTTTGAAGTCCGGACTTGTGGACGATTAAACCAGTGGAAACCTGATTCAGAAAATAAAATGTAAGTCATTTCAAATTTGAGATTTTTTTTTTTTTTTTTTGAGCCCATATCAGGCGAAAAAAATAGCTCTGACTTTTGGGCATTTCTAGTCATATAAGTACTCTGTCACACCACATGAAGAAGTTTCCGGTCACTTCTATCCCGGCATTCATCCAGCAGAACACCAAGGAATGCAGAAAGTTGCAAGAAAACCATCATTTCCACTTTCTAGCCGAGCGATTCCGGTATGACGATTGCAGCTGGTTATTTTCCATCGGCCATCTGTACGACGTGTCATTGCTGTCATAAAATGTATATAGCCCCAAAGCCCATGAGAGATCATTCGGTGTCATGGCAAAAATGGAGACAGCTGATACTGCTTCGTCAGTTGTTTGCTTTTTATTAACGTTGGGGAATTCTGGCTGATGTTTCACTTCGCACGAAGGGATACCGAAGGAGCGGGGAAGGTGAAGGAAAAGGAAAATGGGAGATTAGAGTGAATGGAAGAGAAAGAGGAAGAGGAAGCTGTCATTAGGGTAGACTGCTCAAGCGGCGATGCATTGATTTTGTTTTCATTAAATGCCTCATACAGAAAATTTATCTAGTGTTTCTGTCTCTCATTATCATATGTAGTAACACTTTATCGCCAGAAACAATTTGCGATTTTTATGCTAGTTTTACTCGTAATGTTATACTATTAAGGCAATATCAACAACTACGACAAATTTGGTATATGTACACACACACACACACACACACACACACACACACACACACACACACACACACACACACACAAA
>NW_028234404.1:30044367-30054367 GCF_977035675.1 Penaeus japonicus | reverse complement strand
AGATAACGGACGGTAAAAAAAATACTTGTTACTACTCTTGTCATATCTGATAATGTGCAAAGAAACAACCCGGTTAGCATTTGTGTGTAGAAGAGTAACCTGAAAATAACTCCTAGATAACATTGATAGCTTTAAAAGAATGGGAGATTCCGATATTTATTGTTGTTTTAAAGTGACTAGAATATCGCATGGGTCAATAGTGATTGCAAGACAAAAATTAGATAATTGCAAATGATAAGGATGCAAGCTGAGAGTATGGGCGTCAGCAAAAAAGACAAGGAGGGTGGAGATGAGAGGTGGGTGGGAAGGGGGTGGGGGAGGAAATCAGGACCCAAGGATTCTGATAAAGATTTTCCCTACAAGTTCCCCTCTTTTCTCTCTCTCTCTCTTTCTCTCTTTATCTATTTATCTATCTCTTCTCTTTCTCTCCCCCCCCCCATTTTCTCTCTCTCTCTCTTTATCTATTTATCTATCTCTTCGCTCTCTCTCTCTCTCTCTCTCTTTATCTATTTATCTATCTCTTCTATCTCTCTCCCCCCTCCTTTCTCTCTCTCCTCTCTCTCCCTCCCACCCACTCCCCTCTCTCTCTCTCTCTCTCTCTCTCTCTCTCTCTCTCTCTCTCTCTCTCTCTCTCTCTCTCTCTCTCTCTCTCTCTCCCTCTCTCTCTCTCTCTCTCTCCCTCCCACCCACTCTCCTCTCTCTCACTGGCAATACTAAATGAAGCCGATAAGGAAGAATAAAGGAAGCGAGAGAAAGAGGAGGGAGGGAGGGATGAGGAGGGAGGGGGTACACGGCCAGGGTGAAGAAGGGGGTCATGTCGTGGGGTCGATGCAAGAATCTTCATGATTATGATAAGTGGGATGGGGATGTATAAGCAATTATGATGTCATACCTGAACACGTGCACGCGAATACATTAAGCCTTCCGGGCTGGCCACGCTCAAGATTCCATCCTTACCGAGGAACGTGACTCTGCAAGCGTTGTCTTGTGCACCCGATTTCCTCCACGCTAATCTGTCTTTCTGTCTACTTTGTCTTTATGTCTGTCTGTCTACTTTTCTACCAGCCTGACTACCACTCTATCTATCTGTCTACTCATCTATCTGTCTGCCTATCGATCTATCTACCTGTTTACCTGTCTGTGTATGTATGTATGTATCTATATAAATATGTGTATGTGTATATATATATATATATATATATATATATATATATATATATATATATATATACATATATACATATATAATATATATATATATATATATATTATACATGTGTATATATATTATTATATATATATATATATATATTATATATATATATATATATATATATATATATATAATATATATTATATATATATATTTATATATATATATATATAATATATATATATATTATATATATATATATATATACACATAAGTGTGTGTGTGTGTGTGTCCTCCTACTTACCTACCATATATCTTTATATCAACCTACCTATCTATTTATCCATATATCTGTCTATCTATCCACCCCTCCTCTCTCTCTCTCTGTCTATCTATCTATCTATCTATCTATATATGTGTGTGTGTGTGTGTGTGTGTGTGTGTGTGTGTGTGTAAGTATACATAATATATATATATATATATATATATATATATATATATATATACATATATACACATATGTACATGTACATACACACACATTAACTGTGTGCATGCACTGATTTTATCAATAAGCTTTGAAAATTGCCAACTTTGGTTCCCTAATGTGAAGTTCTCATTTACCAATTTGAGTTGACTGTGCAAAGTATTCACCTGTGAAGAATTCTAGCGAGGTCATGTGAAATGGACGACGCTACACATGGAATAGATTGCTAAGGAGTGTAATCGCCCAAAGGTTATCAAATGTTCAAGTGTTTTGGCGCACACCAGATAAACTCAGATCGTGAACAAACACACAGATAAGCGGGTAACTTCCTCTCAATGACGTAAACATCCTTGCTTGTCTTCAATACTCACATGACACTGATGTATAACCATCAATCTCATTATCTTCATCATCGCTTTTTATACACTTTCTTCCGATTGGGTTTATCCTCTCGTATAGCAATAAAGGATATGATGTTGCTATTCTCAACCAGGAACAGAGATGGAAATGGGTAGACCGTCCAGATGAAACCATAATCAAGCAATCTAGTGCAACCTTGATAAAACCAGCAGCTAAAACGAGCCTCCGTTAATACAGTTATCAATACTGCATCACCTCATTGTAATTATTACATCGTACAAACCCCAGATGCGCCCTAGTCTCATCTGAAATAACTTAATTGATACTGGTAGCTACTGGTAGTTTCTGGTTTCTTCTCGCTCGGTTATTACATGTGGTATGTACTGGTACGAGCTGGCGCATCTCTGAAGGACGTGTGTGGCAGCGACCATACACTAATGTCTTAAGCACATCAATATTTTGTCATTCCTCGGAGCCCTAAGAGATAAGATCCTAAAACAAAAAACAAAATTTACAAAAATTTTATAACACATTTCTGTCACGAAATAAAAAAAAGTAAATTAAAATAACTGAAGGAGAAAGAGAGGTAGACGACAAACATTACAAAAATATAAGTAAAAAAGCGAAAATAAATAGATAAATAGACAAACTTTTAGGGGGGATGGACATAGACACAAAACACAAAATCATACAAAAGCCATGACAGTATTTCCATAAAGCACGAGTGTGCGATACCAGAGACACAGAGGCTAATTAATGCATATGAATAATACTAAGATGACATCACACACTAGAGAGGAATTCTCCTTGCGTATAGTCCTCTTTTAGATGCAGACCGAAATCATTTTGTAATGCAGTTGCTAGCAAACGCTCGCAATCACGAGTACAGGCCTGTGTGAGGAAAAGGCAGAGGCGATTGTAACATATATAAGGTGTTGAAATGCTACAGCTGCTGACCTTGCACGCCTACAGGGTCGATTGGAAACACTTGTCTATGTAGTGTTATGTGGGATGGAACGTGTATCTCTGTGGGCGCTTTTCTGCATTTCATCAAAGGACGTGGGAGCAGCGGATTGTTCTGGAATATGATCTCACTGGGCAACCTTTCGACACACAGTGGACGGTAACAGCGCGCAGTTACAACAGGTGGGCACCGTGGCGTGAGTAAGATGGCTGATTACAGCACTTGGGCGTGACAAGGAAATGTATTTGATGGGCGTGCTGACAGAGCGCGTCGTTGGGCGCTGCTGACGGGTGCAGATTCCGTGGCCGACGCCGGGGATGACAGACATATGCAATGACGTCTCCCATCCGCTAAGTTGGGCCACAGGACGTAGTCTCTCGGTAATTATATCTTTCCTCGTGACGTATCGACTCTCTGGCCCCTCCCTTGCCCCCTCCCCCCTCTCCTCATACCCTTGCCTCTTTCCCTCTTCCCTCTGGCTCACTTCCCTCTGGCTCACTTCCCTCTCCTCTCTCCTAGCCCTCCTCCCTCTCCCTTCATACCCTCTCCCCTCTTCAGCCCTGCCCCTTTACCTCTCCCCTCTCACTCTCCTGTCCCCTTTCCATGCGAGGCAATGCTTCCAGGAAGAGAAATGTTACCCTGAGGTAGAAAAAATACAATCCTGTATTACAGGTATCATTAATTTAAAGGGTCTAATGAAACTGAATGAGCTGAAATTGAATGGTTTGAATAATTCCGTTGGTATTCTATTTTTACAAGATATTGAACACAATTAAGGAAATATATATTTACCTAGGACGGAGGTTCCAATTTTCAAATCACCTATTGCCCTTCTGTCCTCTCCCCCCTCCTCCTCCACCCCCTGCCCCCCTCCCCGTCTAGTCCCCTTCATCCATGCACATCTATCTTTTTTTTTTGCTAGCTTCGTCACTTCTCCCCAGCGCAAATGGTGAAGTGAGATAAAGCTCCCTACCCATTCACCGCCCCTCTTTTCTCTACGTAGTAAACCCTTTCACCCGATTACCCGATCGTTCTTAATAGCTTATCCTCAATTAAACCTCCCTAGCCCTCTTTCCCTCCGTCTCCAAAGACACCCGTAGTCCACAGCACTTCCTCTCTTCCGAGTTCCCTTCCTTTGCCACACCTGCCTCGTCCGCATCCCCTACAAACCCCTTTGGAAATTCACAGGCGCCCCCCCCCCTCCCCACACACTCGCTACCCCCGCCACATCTCCGTCACGGTCTCATCACGGCCCACGCCCCGCGAGAGCTCCTGGCGTAGCTCCAAGCACTAACCAGGTGTAAGACCATGGCACTTGTCTAATAAAACGGCAATTTAGTTGTATGTTTACTTGAGATTCCCCGCACACCTGGCAGTGCTTACCTGTCCCGCCCTGTTCTGTCTTGCCTTGCCCGTACCCTTGCCTGATCGACCCTGTCAACAGTCGCGCCTTGCTCTGCTTTTGCTCTGCAATTGCGCTGCCGTTCTCTTTAATCAATCCTCCTCTCTGCATTCCGTACCCTGTCCCCACGATTCCGATATTCCGACTTTCGATAGAATAAATCAATACCGTCGATATGAAAAAACAACAACAACAAACGAAAAAACAGCAACAACAACAACAACAACAAAAAACCCACCGCGTGTGGAAGTTACCACAACCCAACGCCGAGGGTGATAGGATGGAAGAGGAAAAAGCCTGCGAAAAAAGGGCCAGTCATGGCGGAGATTCAGAGGATGCGATACGAGATTACTAAAAAGACGAGAGCACGAGACTACATATTTAGCTTGGGAAGTCCAGGGTCGCTTTACCTGTAGCTGCGTGTGTACTCTATGCATGCGGTATGTATATGTGTATGTGTGTGTGTGTGTAGGTAGTTGGTTGGGTAGGGTAAGTAGGTTTTGGTTAGTTTTGGTTAGGTAAGTAGGTAGGTAGGGTAGGTAAGGGTAGGTAAGGTTAGGTAAGGTTAGGTAGGTAGGGTAGGTAATGTTAGGTAAAGTTAGATAGGTAAGTAGGTAGGGTAGGTAAAGTTAGATTGGTAAGTAGGTAGGTAGGGTAGGTAAAGTTAGATTGGTAAGTAGGTAGGTAGAGTAGGTAAGGTTAGGTAAGGTTAGGTAAGGTTAGGTAGGTAGGGTAGGTAAGGTTAGGTAAGGTTATGTAAAGTTAGATAGATAAGTAGGTAGGTAGGTAGGTAAGGTTAGGTAATGTTAGGTAAGGTTAGGTAGGTAAGTAGGTAGGTAAGAGTATAGATAGGTAGGTAGGTAAGTACCTAGGTAAGTAGAAATGTAGGTCGGTAATAAAGTAGGTAGGCAAGGGTATAGGTAGGTAGGTAAGGACGTAGGTAAGTAGAAAAGTAGAAATACAGGTCGGTAAGAAAGTAGGAAGGTAGGTAGGTAGGTAGAAATGTAAGTTAGTAAGAAGGTAGGTAGGTAAGTAAAACAGGTAGGTAGGTGCGCTTGTATTGGAAGAGGGACAAAAAGTCTAGCAAAACATCGGCAAATATAACTGGAAAAGAAACAACATCAACAACAAAAATGAACACTTATAACATTAGTGAGTATTACTAGTGACAATAGTAATAGTATTGGTAATGATGACAATAGTTTGGATAATCATAGAATATGGATAATCATAAAACATAAAATCATAAAAAATGATGATAATTACACTAATGATATTTATCATAGCAATAATGATAACAACAACAACATCAATCATAATGATAGCAATTATAATAGAATTTATCATAATCATAATATCGATGATAATGATTATAATGGCAATAATAATATCAACGCTAATAATCATTACTATATGATACTGATGATGATGAGAAAAGAATGGTAATAATGATAATAATAATGATAATGATAGTGATAACACTGATGATAATGATAATAATGATAATAGTAATAATAATGATAATAACAACAATAATAATGATAATAACAACAATAAGAATGATTATGATAACGATTATTATGATAAAATGATAATAATGATAATAACAATAAGGATGATAGAATAATGACAATAACAACAATGATAACTATAATGATAATAATAATAATGAGGATAATGATAATAATTATAACAACGATAATAATAATAATGATAATTATGATGATGATGATGATGATAATAATAATAATAATAATAATAATAATAATAATAGTAATGATAATAATAATAATAATAATAATAATAATAATAATAATAATAATAATAATAATAATAATAAAAATCATAATGCTGATGATAAATATAAAAAATAATAATAATGATAATGATAATTAAAAATGATAATGATAACAATAATAATAACAATGATAATAATGATAATAATTACAATAAACACCAACAGTGATGGTGATATGATGGTGAAGATGATGATGATGACTCTTATTTTCCTTCTTATCATCATCGCCATCATTATCACTTTTTATCTTCATTATCATATGATATCCTGGGAGTCCATGTGGAAGGTGGAGGAAGTAAAGAATGTGGAAGAGCTGTAAGATCTTGTGATTGCTCAGACGTCGATACAAAACGGGTGGAAGAGGACGAAGAATAGGTGGAGTGGTGGAGCGGGGGTGGAGGACAAGGTGGAGGTGGAGTAGGAGTAGGAGGAGGAGGGGGAGGAGGCCCTGGCGGACGAGTTCCTAGGTAGAGCAACTCGGGACACACACCTGCCGCGCCCGCCCTCCGGGTATCCGGACACTGACAGGTGTTACTCGGCCGTGTGCGGAGCTTGGGGGTGGAGGGAGGAGGGGGGAGAGGAGTGGAGGCACGGGCGGGAGTATGAGGGGGGGGTGGAGTGGAGGCACGGGCGGGAGTATGAGGGGGGGGGGGGGAGTGGAGGCACGGGCGGGAGGATGAGGGGGGGGGGGGGGGGGGGAGGCACGGGCGGGAGTATGAGGGGGGGGGGGTGGAGTGGAGGCACGGGCGGGAGTATGAGAGGGGGGGGGGAGAGGGGGAAGGGACGAGGGAGCAGGGCATGGTAAGACAGGGAGGATAATCATGACGGTAATGTCGCGGGAAAGGAAGGGGAAATAGGGTAAAAATAGGGGAGATGAAACAAACAAACAAACAAAAACAAAAAAGAATAGGCATTGGCACTCGTCGAGGAATAAATGATTATTAGAGGCAGCGACGTAAGAGAGATGAGAAGGAGGAGCATTTTTCCCCGACCAGCTGATGGGAGAGATATGTGAATGAGACTGGTGGGGAGGGACACAGGTCATGCATGACACCTGAAAAACATGCATGGTCGGCAATGGAACAAGTGTACGGCGGAAAGAGGAACGGACAGCCATGCATACGGGAAGAGACATATACATGGAAGGTGTGAATACTTATATAAAATTGCGGTGATAGGACAAGTAATTTTCATTGTTGAGTAGTGAAAACTGAAAGGGATAGAGAAGAAAGGTATAAGGGAATATGATGGGCATGAGGAGGAGTGTAGAAAATTATGTAAAAGACATATTTTAGATGGAGAAACTACCATGAAAAAGAAAGGTCACTGCGAGGAGATGGGCAAGGGTCATGCATAAGAACTGCATGCCCCAAAGTAGGGCCTGTGCACGGGTGAGGGAGCGCGGGGAGGAGGCACGTGAGGGGCAAGACGAGCCGGTACTGGGGAAGTAAGCGCAATGTGAGCGAGAGAGCGTGTGCATGAGGCAAGGAGAAGTGTAAGGTTTGTGCATGGGGAAGGACAGGGGCATTGCATGAAAGAGAGGGTCAGGGGCCGTGCATGATGGGGTAGGTGTATGACCGTGGGAGGAATGCCGGGAAGTTACCTCACAGCTGGCACGTAGCCAACTGCGTAAGAGCGGCACCGACCTTTTACCAGCCTCAGACCTGCCTGCATGGCTCGTCCGTGGCCACGTGTGACCTCACTCGCGCCCTCCGTGGCCTTCGACGGGAAGGAGGAATGACAGAAGGTCGCGAGGGCACACGAGTGAGGGTTGTAGAGGGCCCCGTGGAAGCAGGCGAAGCCCTACGGTTGTAGGTTCGACGGAAAGTGAAGAGGCTCGGCCCGCGCGGAGGAAATCTGGGTTGTGCACTTGGCCTGAAAGCACTAAACGAGGACCCGGGGCGGAAAGGGGCCGGAGTGCATACGGGGGACTTCAAGGAGAGGCATAGATCCCCGTCACTCCATAACGAACAAATAGCAATATGCCTGATGACGTATCAGGCTGTGCCTTGCACGTGCTATCTGGGGACAGAGGTTGGTGAAGGGTAGTGTTGGAGGGAGGGCCACAGCCAGCTGGCACTATGCCATCACCATAGAGGTCAAAATCTAGTACATAGGACTGTAATTCAGGCATGTAGTTGACATTATAATGTGGAAAAGGCATGAGGTACAGAAGACCACGGAGCTCCGGAAGGTGGTAATATGAACCCCGGTGACGTGGCAGACCGGGTTCTGCACGTGGCATCTAGGGGCCGCGCTGAGTGTGGGGAGGGGTCACAGCCAGCTGGCACCGTGCCATCCCCGAAGGGTCACAACCTACGACGTATGACGCTCCTTCTGCACAAACCCACGCACGCACGCACGCAATCACGTAGGACGAGAGGAAAGGAGGAGGCCACGCATGGTCCGTGAGGCTAAATGCGACAGAACCAATCATCATCACCCGTCACGACTCGCCATGCGCCACGAAACTCTACGGCGTCGTCACTCCACCGTTGAGCCGGTCAGTCACCATCCGTCTTTATGCCGGACGCTCACCATCCATGACCGTGCCATGAACCTTGGTATTGCAAGCTTTGTCAGCGCGCAAGCATCCAGGCCTTTGTTATAGGAAGGTGTGCGCGCCCAGTGACTGAACAAGTAAACTATTTATCCAAGCATCTCAGGGCCGGGACTGGGTTTTCGGACTGCCGTTACTTTCGCGGCTCCTCATGGCAGCCCGAAACACGTCCCTCCCCCCCCCCTCCCCCCACCCTCGACAGAAACACCGGCCACAGCTCCCGAGGCCAGAGAGCGGCTCTGCGCGAAGGATTTGGGGAAGAAAAGTGGAGATGGAGAGGCCCTGGGAGCGGAGAGAGCGACGAACCGGAAAAAAGAGAGGCTAAAACTTTAAGAATAAAAAAAAAAAGACAAAAACCCGAGGTACCTGCGACAAGATTCCGTGGCTCGACTAACTGGATCCTCACACATAATAGCCCGGGACTATCCATCATGGTAGGAAAAACGAATCTTCCGTGTCAAGGGTAATTTGCATTCTTCTGCAACCAAAGCAAGCCTCACGAGTATCATGTCTGAGGTCACGTGGGTTATCTCGAAGGAAAATTCTGATTCCTGCCTCGGACAAGGAAAAGGCCGCCGAACCGTCCGTGGTTTCCTTCTTCACTTTTCCTCCAGACGTCCTGCCGGTCGCTCCCCACGGCATGCATCGCGCATTCGGCCAGCTCTCTCGCCACTTTCCTCCTCTCAACAATCACCTTCTGCCACCTGTTCGCATCGCCATCACGTCTGCTCACAGAACTTGTTTTGCATAAATGTATTAATCACCTGCTCGACTCCTATCTGCTTCCACTTTCCTCGCTTGGACTAGTTACTTTGTTAACTGTCCGACCTAATTCCCTGTTTGCTGCTCGACCTTCTCCCATAACCGGGATAAAAACAAATTTTACTTAGAAAAAAAAAATCACGGCATGTTTCCCATTACCTAATTAACCCACTTCCTCACTGATTATTCAACTCTTTCCCAATTAATTAACACAAGTGACTTTTCATGCTGGCATTCGACACTGCGCTTAAACATGAAGTCGCTGGTGAGAAGTGAGGGCGAAATGTCATCATGAGAGACACTATGGAATGGGCGGCCGCTGAGCAAATGTGGAATGCACTGGGAGAGGGAGAGGGAGAGAAAGGGAGAGGGTGAGGGACAGGGTCAAGGAGAGGGAAAGGGGGAGAGAGAAAGATAGAGATAGAGACAGATAGATAGAGATAGATAGACAGAGAGGGAGAGAGAAACAAAGAGATAGATAGAGAGAGAGAGAAAGAGAGAGAGAGAGAAAGAG
>NW_028234404.1:30026867-30039367 GCF_977035675.1 Penaeus japonicus | reverse complement strand
CTCACTTACGTGTCCGCTCTCATACTTCCTCCCTCATTCATAACCGCCTTTATCCTCTAACCTCCTGTTGCCTCCCTTATTCTCTGATCTTCTTCCATCCACCGTTATTCCTTTTGTCTCTCCCTCTCCTTTTCGCCCAAAGACGGTGGTGACGCAGCCAGGCACCAAGCGGCAGTCAGCGTTAACGTAATCTGATTAATTCTGAATACACTGAGAGAGAGAGAGAGAGAGAGAGTGAGTGAGTGAGTGAGTGAGTGAGTGAGTGAGTGAGTGAGTGAGTGAGTGGGAGAGAGAGTGAGTGAATGAGTGAGTGAGTGAGTGAGTGAGTGAGTGAGTGGGAGAGAGAGTGAGTGAGTGAGTGAGTGAGTGAGTGAGTGAGTGAGTGGGAGAGAGAGTGAGTGAGTGAGTGAGAGAGTAAGTGAGTGAGAGAGAGAGAGAGAGAGAGAAAGAGAAAGGAAAGATAGAGAGAGAGAGAGGAAAAGAGATAGGAAGAAAAACTGAAGATAATAGAGAACAGATAATAAGCCTCTTAGTTACAAATACAAAAGCAAAAACGACATTGAGATGCTTACAAAAAATAGGCTTACTACCAAAACAAAAAGAATTAAAATAATAACTTAAGTAATGACCTATGAATGCATTTTGCAATCCATATTCCAGATAGGCAGCCTCTGAAGAAGAATGGGTAGTAGGGTGGTCGGGGACCTAGTGTGTGGGGAGGTGGGGCAGGGGTGATGGGGACGGGAAGATAAACGCTTCTTGATCCCAAGTAAACAAGGCTTTAAAAGACACGCAGTTCCTGCCCCGCTAAGTAGGTTGATACTTTTAACGATGTGCTAAAGGTTAGGCGGGCTGTGAAGGGACCGGTTTTATGATTCATACGATAGATCATCTTTTATACTGAAAAACCCAAAACCGGAAACCGGTCCTGGAATGCTGCCTTTGCGTGTTGTAATGACGGAATTTCCACCAATCCTGCTTGCTTGGCAAAGCTGACAAAGCTGAACCCATGGTTAAGGTCGTGGGGGAGGGGAGGGAAAGGAGGCACTTTAAATGCTAATAAAAAGAGGGAGAGGGAGAGGGAAGAAGGCGGGAAGAGCGTGGGAAGGAGAGAGGGGGAAAGAGGGAAAGGGGAGAAGAGAGGAAGTGAAAGAGAAGGGGGATTGAAGAGGGGGGAAGCGGGGGAAAATAGGGGACATAAGGAAAAGGAAGAAGGGGGGAGGGGAAGAGGGAGGGGGGGGGAAAGGGGGGGAAGGGGGAGGAGGGGGGGGGGGGGGGGGGGGGGGGGGGGGGGGGGGGGAGGGGGGGGGGGGGGGGAGAAGAGGGAAAAGGAAGAAAAGAAGGGGGAGGGGGGAGGGAAGGGGGGGGGGGGGGAGGGAGGGGGGGAAAAGGGGGGGGGGGGGGGGGGGGAAGGTGGGAGGAGGGGGGAAAGAGGGGGGGGAAGGGGGGGGAGGGGAAAAAAGGGGGGGGAACATAGGGGGGAGGGAGGGGGAAGAGGGGGGGAGGGAGAGAGGAAAGAGAGAGGGGAGAAGGGGGGAGGGGGGAGAATGAAAGAAGGAGGGGAGGAAGGGGGAAGGGAAAGGGGGAGGGGGAAAGGGGAGGGGGGGGGGGGGGGGAAGGGGGAGGGGGGGAGGGGGGGGAAAGAAGGGGGAGAGGGGGAAGGGGCCCCCCCCCCCCCCCCCCCATGGAAGGGCAAGGAAAAAGAAAGAAGGGAAAGATGGACCACAAGGGAAGGGGGAGGGGGGGAAGAGGGGGGAGGGGGGGAGGGAGGGGGAAAGGGGAGAGAGGGAAAGGGGGAGGGGGGGGGGGGAAAGGAGGGGGGGGGAGAGGGGAGGGGGGGGGGGGAAAAGGGGGAAAAAGGAGGAAGGGGGGAGGGGGGAGGGGGGGAAGGAGGGGGAGAGGGGGGGGGAGGGGGGGAGAGGGGGGGAGGAGGGGGGAAAGGAGGGGGGGGGGGGAAGGGGGAGAGGGGGGGAGGAGAGGGGGGGGGAGGGAGGGGAAGGAGGGGAGGGGGGGGGGAGGAGGGGGGAGAGGGGGGGGGGAGGGGGGGAGGGGAGGAGGGAGGAAAGGAGGGAAGGAAGGAGGGAAGGGGAGAGTGGTGGGGGGGGGGGGGGGAGGGAAGGGGAAGGGGGGGGAAGGGGGGAGGTGGAGAGGGGGAAGGGGGGAGGGGGGGGGAGAGGGGAAGGGAAAGGAAGGGAGGGGAGGGGAAAGGAGGAAAGGGGGGGGGGGGAGAGGGAAGGGGGGGAGGGAGGGGGGGGGGGGGGAAGAGGAGGAGGGGGAGGAGAGGGGGAGGCAGGGGAGGAGGGGGGAGGGGGGAGGGAGGGGGAAGGGGAAAGGGAGGGGGGAGGGGATAAGGGGGGAGGGGACAGGAAGGGGGGGGAGGAAGAGGAGAGGGGGGAGGGGAAAGAAGGGGAAGGGAGGAGGAGGGGGAGGGGGGGAGTGGGGGAAAGGAGGGCGAGGAAGGGGAGGAGGGGAGGGGAGGAGGAAGGGGGGGAAGGGAGGGAGAGGGGGGAGAGGGGGGGGAGAGAGGGGGGAGGGAGGGAAGGGGAGGGAGGAGGGGGAAGGGGGGGGAAGGGGGGGGAGAGAGGAGGGAGGAGGGGGGGGCGGGGGAGAGGGAGAAGGGGAGAGGGGGACGGGGGGGAAGAAGGGGAAGGGGGGGGGCGGGGGGGGGAGGGAGGGGAGGGGGGGGAGGAAGGGAGGGGTGGGAAGAGGAGGGAGGGAAGGGGAAAAGGGGAGGAAGGGGGGGGAGGAGGGAGAGGAAGGAGGGAGGGGGAAAGGGGGAAAAAAAGGGGGGAGGGAGGGAAAAAAAAAAGGGGGGGGGGAAAGGGGGGGGGGGAAAGGGGGGGGGAAGGGAGAAGGGAGGGAAAGGGGGGGGGGAGGAAAGGGGAGGAGGGGGGAGGAGAGGGAGGGGGGGGGGAAAAGGGAATGGGGAGGGGGGGGGGGGGGAAAAAGAAAGGGGAGGAGGGGGGGGGAGGAGGGAGAAAAGGGGGGGGGGGAGGGAAAGAAGGGGGGGAGGGGAAAAGGGGGAGGGGGGGAGGAGGGGAGGGAGGGGGGGGGAAAAAGGGGGGGGGAAGGGGGGGGGGAAGGGGGGGGGAAGAGGAAGGGGGGGGGGGGGAAGGAGAAGGGGGGAGGGGGGAGGGGGAAAGGGGAAGAGAAGGGGGGGAAAGGGGGGGGAGGGAAGGGGAAAGGGGGAGGGGGGAAGGAAGGGGGGAAAGGGGAGGAGGAGGGGGAGGGGGGGAAAAGGGGGGAAGGAGGGGGGGGGGGGAAGGGAGGAAGAGGAGGGGGGAGGGGGGGGAGGGAAAAAAGAGGGGGAAGGAGGAGAAAAGGAAAAGGGAGGAGGGGGGAAGGAAAGGAGAAGGGGGAGGGGGAGGAGGGGCGGAGGAGAAAGGGCGGGGGGGGGGACGAGGGGGAAGAAGGGGGAGGGAGAAGGAAGAGGAAAGGGGGAGAGAAAGGGGGGGAGGAGAGGAAGGGGAAGGAAAAAAGGGGGGAAGGAAGAAAAGAGGGGAAAGGAGAGGGGGGAAGGGGGGAAGAGGAAGGGGGAAGGGGAGGAGGGGGGGAAACGGGAAGACTGAGAGGGGAAAGGGAGGGGAAAGGGGGAAGGGAAGGAAGAGGAGGAAACAGGAGAGGAAAGGGAAAGATGAGGGAAGAGGAAGGAGGGGAGGAAGGAAAAGGGGAAAGGGGAGGAAAAGGGAGGGGGGAGGGGGGGAGGAAGGAGGGGGAGAAAGAAAGGAGGAAGGGGAAGGAAAGGGGAGGGGGAAAGGGGGGGAAGAAATGGGAAAGAGGGGAGGGAAGGAGGAAAGGGAGGGGGGGAGAAGGGAAAGGAAAGGGGGAAAAGAAAAGGGGGGGGGGGGGGAGGAAAGAAAAGGGGAGGAAGGGGAGAAAAAGGAAAGGGGGGAAGAAAGGGGAGGCAGGGGGAGAGGCAAGGAAAAGGAGAGGGGGGGGAGAAAGGAGGAAGGGAAAGGAGGAAAAGGGGGTAGGCTGGAAGGAGGAAGGGAAAGACGAACACAAACCCAACACCCCCCCCTCCAGGGGGGGAGGGAAGGGAAAGGGGAGGAAAAGGAAGGGAAGGAAAAGGGGAAAAGGGAAAAGGAAAGACGGAAGGAAAGGGAGGGAGGGGGGAAAGGGGGGGAAGGTTGGGCGGGAAAGGAAGGGGAGGAAGAAGGGGAAAAAGGGGGAGGGAAAAGGGGAGAAGGAAAGGGAAGGGGGAAAAGGGAGGAGCAGAGGAAGAAGGGGGAGGGAAGGGGAAGGTCGGAAGAAGGGAGGAGGGGGGACGGAAGGGAGCAAAAAAAAGGAAGGAGAGGAAAGCGGGTGGCGGAAAGAAGGAAGAGGGGCACAAGGGAGGAAAGGAAAAAGGGAAAAGAGGAGGGGAAAAGGGAGGGGGGAAAGAGGAAGAGAGAGAAAGGGAGGGGGAAGGGGGAGAGGTGGGAAGGAAGACGCGGAGGGGAAGAAGGAAAAAGGAGACGAGGGGAAGAGGGGGGAGGGCGAGAGGAGGGGGAAGGGGGGGAAGAGGAAGGGGAAGGTCAGGGGAGGAAGGGGGAAAAAGAGAGAAAAAGAGGGGGAGGAGGGAAAGAAGGGAAAGAAGAGAGGGGAAAGGAGGGAAGGAAAAGGAGGAAAGGAAAGGAAGGGGGGGAGGGGGAAAAAAAAGAAGAAGGGGGGAGAGAGGAGGAAGGGGAGGGGAAGGAAGGAAGAGAAGGGAGGGGAAGAAGGGGGAAGAAGAGGAGGGGGACGGGAAGGGAGAGGAAAGAAAGGGGGAGGGGAAAAGGGGGAGGAAGAGGAAGGGAAAAAGAGGGGGGGGCGGGGGGGGAGGAGGAGGGGGGGGAAGAAGAGAAGGGGAGGAGGGGGGGGGGGGAAGGGAGGCGAATAGGGGAAGAGGGAAGGAGGGTGGGGGCAGAAGGGGGGGGGGGGCGGGGGGAGAAGGGAGGGGGAGAGGGAGGAAAAAGGGGGAGAGGGGGAAAGGGGGAAAAGGGAGAAAGGGGAAAAGGGAAAGGGAAGAAGGAAGGAAAAAGGGAAATATCGGAGGGGAAGGGGTGAAGAAAGAGGGGAGGGAAGAAAGGAGGGGGGAAAGGGAAGGAAAGATGGAAAAAGAGGGGAGGGGAAGAAGGAGGGGGGAAGAGGAGGAGGAAGAGAGAGGGGAGGGAAAAAAAAAAAAAAAAAAGAAAGGGAAGGGGGAAGGGGAGGGGGGGACCCAAAAAGGAAAGAAGGGAGGGGGGGGAAGGGGAGGGGGGGAAGCGAGAGGGGGGAAAGGGAAAAGGGATGAGGTGGGAGGGGAAAGGAAAGGGGGGGGGAGAAAAAAAAGGGGGGGGGGGGGGAGGGAGAAAAGGGGAAAAAGGGGGGGGAAAGAGAAAAAGGGGAGGAAAAAGGGGAGGGGGAAGGGAAAGGGGGGAGGGGGGGGGGGGGGAAGGAAAAAAAAGGGAGAAGAGGGGAGGAAAGGGGGGGGGAAAAGAGGAAGGGAGGGGGGAGGAGGGGAAGAGGAAGGAAAGGGGGGGGAAAAGGGGGAGGAAGGAAGGGGGAGGGTGGGGAAGGGGAAAGGGGGGAGCGAGGAGGAAAAGGGGGGAAAAACAAGGGAAAGAGGGGGGAAGGGAAAAGGGGGGGGGAAGGGGGGAAGGGGAAGAGAAGGGGGGGGAAGGGGGGAAAGGGAAAGAAAAAGCAGAAGGGAGGGGGAAGGGGGGGAGGGGGGGGAGAAGGGAAGGGGGAGGGAAAAAAAGGAAGGAAGAGGGGGGGGGGAAAAAGGGGAAAAGGGAGAAGCGAAGGGAAGAGAGGGAAAGGGAGAGGGAACGCGGGGGAGGGGCGGAAGGAGGGGGAAGAGGAGGGGGGAGGGGAAAGCGAGAAGCGGAAAGGAGTGAGGAAGGAGGAAAGGGAAAGGGGGGGGGGGGAGGAGAGAGGGGGAGGGGGAAGGAGGAGAAAGGAGGGAGGGGGGGGGAAGGGGAGAAAGGAAGAAAAGGAGGGAAAAGGGAAAGAGGAGGGGAAGGGAGAGGGGGGAAAGAAGGGAAAGGGGGGGGACCCGGGGAAAGATGGGCATTTTAAAGTCACGTGGGTAAAAGAAATAGTGAATATTCAGCACTAAAAAAAACTCGCCACAGGACAGAGGTCGTAAACAGAACTAAGCATGGAGGTTTTATGCAAGCGTGCCAGCTGCACAGTGAGAAGAGGGCGGGTGGGTGGGGGTGGGGTAGGGTAGGGTAGGGGGGGGATTAGCGGGGAGGGGAGTTAGGATCAACCACGTCATATATTTCAATCTTCAGTATGACGAGTCACAATACTCAATGATCAATCAGCCTTCTCACCACGAGGGTTTTTCGTAGAATCGAAAATGTTCTAACTTACAGTTACGTAATCAAGCAAACTATACAGTTAGGATGCAAAGTGTCCTTCCCTTCTATCATCTCCTTGACGCTGCTGCTCCTCCTCCTCCTCCTCCTCCTCCTCCTAACCTCAGCCACTTCTTCTTTGAGAAAGTTCTACTTTCTTCTCCTCTCTAGACGTGTTTGTTTTGAATTTACAGAGGGACAGAGTGTCGATTTAGCATGCGGAGAAGGTATACAAGAAGACGAGTGGGTTTGCTGGAACAAGCCCGCAAATTTCTGGTTTCTGGCGCGACTAAACTTGCTCCTTGGCCTGGAAATTCCACGCATTCCTCATTTTGTGTGGTTGGTCGGAAGCGAGGGTTGGGCAGGGGGCGAGGCGAGGGGGGGGGGGGGGGGGGCCAGGAGGGGAGAGAGGAGAGGGAGAAGGAGGGAGGGAAAAGGAAGGGGGGAGGAGGAGGAGGAGGAGGAGGAGGAGAGGAGGGGGGAGGGGGGAGGAGGAGGAGAAGAAGAAGAAGAAGAAGAAGAAGAAGAAGAAGAAGAGGGGGGAGAAGGAGGAGGAGAAAAAGAAGGAAAAAGAAGAAGAAGAAGAAGAAGAAGGAGGAGAAGAAGGAGGAGGAGAGGAGGAGGAGGAGGAGGAGGAGAGGAGGAGGAGGAGGACCCACCACCACCCCACCAGCGAAATACTGCCGTCAAAATGTGCAACTCTGGTTTGCTCGGTGACCCAAATTCCCCCAAATTTCGGAGCCGCGTGCTCAAGCATTTCGACTAAACAAACAATAGCAGTAAACGCAATTTCTTTAGTCGACCCCGAGAGACGCTCATGTATCTGCCATTTGTTCAGCAAAGCCAGTAATATATTGAGGTTTACAGGGAGTAGCCAGACAGAATCATGCCAGAGGATCGGTCGCCCACGCTGCCTTCACGCTTAAATCACGCTGCCCTCACACTTGGATCACGCTATTACCTCGCTCCTCGTGTTCATTCTGTAAACCCTGTACACTGGCGTAAACATCACTTGGCGGGAAGTTATCGTCTTACAAGGAAATTTCCGTCCAATGGACGTGAGGATATCACATGACAACTTTGTCCATTCCGTATAAATGCCAGAGAATTGTACAGGCTGACTCGAGGCGTCGAGTGGGCATGTGAACCTAAACGTGGAGCCAACCCTAACTAAGTGCCCCTCCCCCTTCAACCCAACTTTCGCCCCCCGACCTTCCCTGGCTCTCGGTACAACACACGGGGAAGCACCCAAGGGACCGTGCACGGAGAAAGGTGATACGACCCTCTGACGGTAACCTAAGCTGTAAGATATGTGCCGGCAGACCCATCACATTCTTAACTGCATCACACGCTTCACGCGGCTACGCAGGCTGGGGCATGGGGAGGGGACTCACTAGGGGGTGGGGGGAGGGGGGAGCAGGGCTGGAAGAGGAGGAGGGAAGGGATTTGGTGAAGGTGAGGCAAGAGAAGAGGGGAAAGAGATCTCAAGTGTTGTAGGAAAGAACTAGATTCGCCGTAGCGAGGAAGAGTGATGAACAGATCCGAAGCGATAGAAGGGAATGTCTTAGAACACGTGATCCTCAAACAGTTAACAAATGCAGTGCATGTAATAGGAAAGGAAAATTTAAGGTCAACGAATACGAAGAAATACCATCAATGATTGTAGTTATCGTCCTGTTTTTTCTTGTACACTTTTAACCGTCGTTAGTACTGTGACGAAACCGAGGCATTGCATATCAACGAACTAGACTGCACGAACCAATCAGTCTGGAAGCCGCTTCAGATCAATCCCAGGCGGGTTTGTGAGCAGGGGGGAAGCAGGTAAGACTGCTGGCTGCGTAATATGTTTAATTCATCGCTCGTCCACTTCGCTGACGACAGCCGCTCTCAGCTGCCACAGCAATAGCTCGGTCATACACGCCACACTCGGCCTACCACCGTGGCATCCACTCCCTCGGGTCGTGTGTGTGGGAATGACAGACTTTGGTGGCTCTATGGGCTGGGGTAGAGGGGGCTGGACTGGCTGGCGGTGGCAGTGGCTATGGCGGCGGGGATTCTACAGGTTAATGAGGTAATAATGGTGGCAGAGGGCTTAAATTTCATCTGGTTTGGAGGAGAAGGAGAAGGTGGATGTAGAAGTAGCGAGAGTTCGCGTGTGTATGTGCGTGCGTTTGTCTGCGTGCGTGCGTGCGTGTGGCGAAGGGGGGAGAGGGGAAAGGGGGGGAGGGGAGAGGGGGTCGGTGGTGCTGGTGGAGGCGGTGGCCGGTCTGACATTACGTCACTTGGCCGGTGATTCACAGGCAAGGTATGGCCGCCCGCGCCCAGCATTCCAGGAGTGCGCAGTTGTGGGACGTTTTGCTCGCCGTAAGATAAATAAGAGAGAATTATAAATAGAAATGGTGTGGGATCCAAATTTAGGACCGAATCATGCACGATCATGAACTTCACTGTTCGAGATAGCTTTGATTAGGAGATGAGAGGAGGGAGGGGGAGGAGGATAACATAAAGGGAGGGAGGGAGGGAGGATAGAAGGAAGGGAGGGAGGGAGGGAGGGAGGGAACAGGTTGTGAAGAAAGTGGGAGAAAATTCCAGAATGGTTGGCTCTCTCGTGCCTGAGTGCCTCGCGCGGGCGCGCGCGGCGCGGCGAGCGCGGCTCGCCGCGCGGGGGGCGCGGCGGGGCGCCGCGCGCGCAGGCGCGTCGGGCGGGTCCAGAATGGTTGCTCTCCTCTCTCTCTCTTCGTTGCCTGAGTTGCCTCGTCGCGGCCGCGCGCGCTGCGTCCTTTCGCCCGGCGGCGGGGGCGCGCGGCCACGTCCGGGATGAGTGAGGCGAAAGCTGTAATGGAAACAGACCGATGGCTTGCAACCGGGTGCCACACGCAACGCGCTGCGAAGAATGGCAGAAGGCGATAGGCTTTTGCGCCGGACGGATGAGGGAGGGGGGGGGGGGGAGGCTGGGAAGGCAGGGCAAATGGCAAGGCACTGGGGGTCTGTTTGTCTGTCCATATGAAGGAAAACACATGCACAAAACACGAAAAAACCCGCACAACACAGGTACAGCCAACACAACATACACACAGACTACACACACATATATAAGTATATAGATATTATCAGCACACACATATAATATATATATTAATATATAGATATATATATATATATCATATATATATATAAATATATATATAAATAATATACAAATATGGTGTGTGTGTGTGGTGTTGTGAATTTATGTATATATATATGTTTAATTATATATATGTATATATATATATATATAATATAATAATATACTATATTTGTACATATATATGTACATATATATACATATGTATATATATATTATATATATATATATATATATATAAATTTATAATGTATAATGTTAAATATAGATATATATATATATATATATTTATATATATTATATATATACATATTATAGATATATTATATGATATATATATATATACATATATATATATAATAAATATATATATATATATATATATATATATCTATATATATATATATGTGTGTGTGTGTGTGTGTGTGTGTGTGTTGTTGTGTGTGTGTGTGTGTGTATTTATATTATCTTTATCTATCTAATCTTAGATCTATATATATATATATGTATGTATTAATTATAATTATAAAATATTATTATCTATATGATATATATATTTATATATATTATATATATTATATATATAAATATATATATGTTATATATATATATTTATTGTATATAGAGAAAAGAGAGGAGAGAGAGAGAGAGGAGAGAGTAGAGAGAGAGAGAGAGAGAGAGAGAGAGTTGAGAGAGAGAGTTAATATAGGGATAAGATAGTTATTATAAATATATAATATAAATATAGATATATATAATATATATATATATATTGAGTTGAGAGAGAGAAGAGAGAGAGAGAGAGAAGAGAGAAGGATGAGAGAGAGGAGGAGAAAGAGAAGGTGAAGAAGAGAGGTGATAAAAGAATAGATAGAGAGAGAGAAGGAGAGAGTAATATAGATATTAAGTAGATAGATAGATAGAGAGAGAGAGAGAGTAATATAGATAGATAAGTAGATAGATAGCTAGAGAGAGAGAGAGTAATATAGATAGATAGTTAGATAGATATAGAGATTGATAGAAAGATAGATAGAGAGAGAGAGAGAGAGAGAGAGAGAGAGAGAGAGAGAGAGAGAGAGAGAAGATGAGTAGGAATGAGAGAGAGATGTGGAGAGGAGAGACGAGAGATGGAAAGAGAGAGATGAGGAGAAGAGAGTGGAGGAGAGAGGAGAGGGTAGAGAGAGAGAGAGAGAGAGAGAGAGAGATGAAAGTGAGTGATGGAGAAGAAACAACATGAAACAAGAAAAGAGTGAAAGCGAGAGCATCCTCTGATTGGCGTGCTTAACCTACTCGTGGCAACCTGAATGTTTTTTGTTTTGTTTTTTTATGCCATTGAACACAAAACCACACACACACACACACACACACACACACACACACACACACACACACACACAACTCACACACACCACGACATATATATCAATAGTATACTATTTGTGAGTATATATTGTGTATATATGAGGATTATATATATATATATATAAATATGTATAGGTAATATTATATTGTATATAGTTATTAATATAAAATATATTATATATAATTTAACATGATATATATATACAGTATTATATAATAGTATATATATTTAAAAAATATATATATATGATATATATATATATATGATATATATATAAAAAATGTATTGATGTAATGTATATTATGTTATATATATATATTTGTATAGTATAATATAGTATATAATATACACAGCATACATATACATATAACATATATAATATTATATATATATATAGATATATTATATTTATATATATTAAATATAATATGTCTGTATAAAATATATAATATGTATTTATAATAATATATATATATATATATATATGTATATAAAGATACAAATAGGGGGGTATCATACACACACACAACACACGACACACACACAATATATATAAATATATAATATATATATATAAATATATATTTATATATATATATATTTATATATATTATATGTATATAGATATATATGATGTATGTAAATATATACATATATAAATTATACACATATATATTATATATATATATATATATATAATAAATATATAGTATGTCCTGGTATAAAATGGTTAATATATAAGTATATTTATATATATATAAAATATATATATATATATATATATATAATAGATATAACAAATATATACATACACACACACACACACACACACACAATATATATATATATATATCTATATTATATATAAATATATATATATATATGTATATAGATATATATATGTATAAATATATACATATATATAATTATACACATATATATATAAATATATACATATATACATATATATTTATATATATATATTTATTTATCTATTTATTTATATGAAATTAGCTACACGTGCGTATTCATGCGCGCGCGCACGAACATATGCGTTTACATTCATTTATTTCTCCTTTTCTGCAAACGATTATCTTATGCCCTGAAGAGCGCTCGTCGCCTCCGCCGTTCCATTAATTCTGGCGCGGCCTGGCTCTCATGAGCTCCCACTCACAGGCTTCATGATGACTCCTTCCCGCCTATCTATGACGTCATGACGTCATGCAGCACATGGAGTGGGCTTAAACGACCCATTCTGTTCTCACGTCACGAGGAGTTCCCACGAGCAGCCCCGTCAGCCTCTCGGCAAGACGGCTAAGCCAGGCCAGCTGACTCGCTGATCTCTTTGACACTGAGGGCTCGCCTGCCCGCCCGCCCGCCCGCCCGCTTGCCCGCCCGTCCGCCCGTCCGCCCGTCCGTCCGCCCGCCCGCCACCTCGGAGGAAATGATTCAAAGGTTGGAAGTGACAGGGCCGGTATGGGAGGAAATGTCTCAGATGATGGAGGTATTAGAAGGAGGGGAGGAAAAGGAGGGAGAGGGGGGGGGGGGCAGGAGGCTGGGCGGCGACAGGGAAATGTTTCAGGGGACTTGTTCGTTACCACTTATTATTGCAGCGGCAGCACGTTGACACACGGTGTTGCACAGCCAGGATAGGATGCAGAGGAACAGCATGACTCGACGGGGGACTCGTGGTTGTCCAATTGAC
>NW_028234404.1:30004367-30011867 GCF_977035675.1 Penaeus japonicus | reverse complement strand
ACACACACACACACACACATATATATATATATATGTATATAAATATATATGTATATATATGTGTATATATATATATATATATATATATATATATATATATATATATATATATATATATATATGCATACGTATGTATATATGTGTATATATGTATAATTATATGTTATATATATGTATATGTATACGCAAATGTATACACGTGGTTATGGATTGTAATATATATATGTGCATGTATATACATCTATGTGCACGTACGGCTATGTATATATAAGCATTCATAAGGATGATAATGAATGTGCAACAAAACATGTTAATGAGATCAAGAACAGGGAAATTCTGCAAACAAAAACAGAAGCTAATACAGAGCATGAAAACAAGTCTCGCATTACAGCGTTTACAGTTGTCGGAATTGTATCTTGTGGTCGCGCAGGAAGTATTCAGTTCCATATGGAATTTCCTGCAATATAAACATTTACGAAACTATCATTTACCTTTCACATATCTTTTAAGTGGTATTATATAACTTCCAAATAAAAACCGATGGTCTCATCCTCAGCCAGGGCGCCGCCGCGCTCGCTCACGAAATCTCCAGCAATAAAAATACAGGTTACGGATGACGTCACCACCCTACCTGCCCGTAGCCCCTTCACGTTTCCCTTCTTGGCGAATTACGAATTTTCGGTGTTTCTCGCCTCTGAGCTCCGCCACACCTTCACCTCTGCCTCATGCAGGTACTGGGAGTGGCCACGTGCGGGCATTCCTACAGGCCATCATCTTTCCCTTGGCCAGCGCGCGGGGTCTTGGCCTTTGAGCCGGCGGGGCCTTTGATGGCGGCGTTTCGGCCGAGGTGAAACATCCTCTTCCCAAGCATTTCACTGGGGTCGCTGGCGGGGGTGGAGCTTGTGACGGGGCTGGCTGGCTGGCTGGCGGTGGAGGTGACCCCGCGCCCCGTCCTCCGCCCTGGCATGTCCTGGACGTGTTGACCCGGGCGCTGCGGGACACCTCAAGGATTCAACGAGATTTCTGGATTTTTAAACGTCGCTCACATACCTGGGGCGTGATGCTGCCGTCTTATTCCTTTCTACTTGTTTGCAATTCGCCTAATCATCATTTCCGTGAAACTTTCTCTATTCCTCTCTCTCTCTCTCTCTCTCTCTCTCTCTCTCTCTCTCTCTCTCTCTCTCTCTCTCTATCTATCTATCTATCCATCTATAAATATTTTTTATCATATAGTTTACATATTGTAATAATGAATATGATGAAAGGGAGAGTGATTGATGATAATTAGAAATAAATAAAGAGAGAGAGATAGATAGATAGAGGGAGAGAAAACCGTAACATTTAAGCCAAAAGTATAGAAAAGGTTTCTCGCCTCCTCGGCTACCACGTGAACTGTCGACTTTCTGCGTGGGTGAGCAACACACCTGAGTAATGTTGATGGTGCTCGAATGTCGAGTCCTGTCGCTGCTACGTAAGCCCGCGAACGAGGCACTCTTAAAGAATGTCCTTCGAAAAGATTAATGCATTTGGCGTTTCCCCGCGGAAGGGCTGATCGTGTGGGTCAAAACGCGGTCCCTGTAGTTGCTGGAAACAAATGGATTATACATACATACATACATATATATATATATATATATATATATATATATATATATATATATATATTTATATATATATATATATATATAGAGAAGAGAGGAGGCGAGGATGAGAGAAGAGGCGAGAGCTGAGGAGGACTGAGAGAGAGAGAGAGAGAGAGCGTACATAAATTCACACACACACACACACACGAGATGGAGAGCTACTATATTTCACACACACACACACACAACACGCCCACACATACACACATACACACACAACACACACACTCAACACACACACACACACACACACACACACACACACACACACACACATATATATATATATATATATATATATATATATATATATATATATATATATATACATGTAAACACAAACATATATCACGTGCGCGTATAGTACACACAATGCAAATAACCTTCCCCATACAAGGGAGCAGAACAGGCAACTGAGATTTGGGTCAGAAGGCAGAACAAGAGATGCAATTAGTTTTAAAAGAACGTTGTCAAAAAAGGAATTGGGGAAACTCATAAATGCTATTGTGATTTTGAAAAGGGATTCGACTGTGTGTGGTCGGCAAAACTAAAAAGAAAAATACTTCTTAATTATGTCTATTAATCAAGCAAGAATATTCACTTTCTTCTGCTTTGCCTCACGTCAGCGCTGAAGAAATGACGGAAATTCTATTGTTTGATTTGCAAGACGAAATTAAAGTTGATGGGAAGGAGGTTAGAGATTTTCATAATAACTGCAAAGTATGGCAACTTCACCCAATTAAATGTTATTGCAAAGTAATATGAATGCGTAAAATCATTGAATTATAAAACCTAAAGAAGAGAAAAAAAGAAAGCAAGAATTTGAATTATAAAACCTAAAGAAGAGAAAAAAAAGAAAGCAAGAATTAAGAAACTGAATAGGTGGAGATAACGAAGAAGGGCAGATCCATGAAAGAATCTACCTACGGGGTAGAACGTATACGATGACGATAGACAATGCACGCACATGCAAAGAATCAACGCATTTCCGTAAGACAATGAACTGTTTTAAGATGCGTAGTACCTATACAAATGATCGGAAGCTTCTATAGAGACAGAGGATGCATCATCAAAAGAAGGGAGATATTATGCAAATCCGGATTTGATACACACCTATGACCTCTCTCTATCCAGAAAGGGACGGTTACAATGAACACACAAAGCATGCAAACAAAGTCTCTCACAGGAACGCCCGAAAGCGGATGCAGTCTTGCTGTCCCCTTCATTCTCACACACAGGTTGTAAGGCAAACAACAGTGTTCAGCACATCCATGTTTACACAGACGTGCACCCGGCAATGTTCTGGTTGTATGCTTGCTGTAAGAGGAGAAGAACAAGACCTCAGTGAACAATACACGGGCGGATCAGCCATGTGTGTGCGTGGAGGTAGTGGTTGCTGGAAGCACCTTGTCACATCTCCGGCATTTTTTTACTTTTTTTTCTTTCTCGGAATCAACCTCTGTCCCTTCAGCCAAAAAAGGCATGACTGTTTGTGGGAATTCTGCATGCTATTAAGCTGAGCACTGGGTGTTTTGGGTTGCTTTTCTTCTTTTTTTTTACGATGGGAGTATATGGACGACCCAAAACAAGTCTCCCACCACCATTTCTTGAGACTTGCCATTATTGATATGTAAATTCTCGTGTGATTCACGTTCCTCTCCCATTCTAAGCAATTGTAAATGCACTAAAGAATCAAAAGCGAAAAGCAACCATAGAGTTTTTGTTTCCATTATACGCTCTACCATACACAGAGGTTGTGCCAAGGAGGTTAGTGTGGAGTGGGAGCAGGGGGAGAGCCCAGCCGTGTCTCGGAGCGCTGCGCCCTGAGAGCTCCAAAGGGGCCGTGGCGAGCGAGCCGTTTGAGCGAGCCGTTTGAGCGAGCCGTTTGAGCGAGCCGTTTGAGCGAGCCGTTTGAGCGAGCTGTTTCTGCTTCTCTTCAAAGTCGAGTTTGAATTCTGTCACAGGGATTCACGGGGCTCTGGGGGAGATAAAGACAGACTTGGTTATTTTATAGACTTTCAAACACATTGCGAAATATATTCACAAACAGAGAGGGATGATTATTATAGCTGTATTACTGATATAATGAGGTTATAGACTGTGTGTACTTTTACTACAGGCTTTGATTATACCTTGGATTTATATTAAGCCTATCTAGAAAATTATAAGACTGATTACGTAAAGATATGAATGCCCAACTTAACTACAAATCAACTTTGTCTTCTTCAAAATAATTAGGGTCCAAACACCGACGCAGATGTTCTCAATTCTGGAACAAATGCCTTTGGTTGGCTCGTCATGACTTATTATTAAAGGTTCTCAACACTTTCAAAATGGCGACCACGGATTTGGGCTTTGATTTTTGACGAAAAGAAAACCATCACTCGGAATCAGATCAGGAGAGTAAGGGGACTGGGAAACCACAAGAATACCATCTTCGGCCGAATACTCATTCAAGCAAACTGCTTTGTGTTCGGAGACGCCACAAAGCTGGACACGAAGGACCCTTATTCTAGGACCTCTCGGTAATAAGTTCGGTTGACTGTCCAACCTGAGAGGGATAAATTCACTATGAACGACAGCTCGAAGAAATGAATAAGCATCGGTTGGGTTTTGGATCTGCTATTTCCAGTATTCTTTGAACGTGGCGAAGGGTGTTTGCGTGTCACTCCTTACCTTGACGTTGGTTTCCGGATTGTACGAAAAAAATAATGACTTGTCGTTTGTTTGTGAAGTTTGGGTCTCTTCCTAAACGGACAAGAAGGTCAAGACACATCTTTGACACTCAAAGAGAATCTAGGAGCATAACTAATGGGAAGTTGAGTGGACACTAATTCTAGTTTGATTTATATTTGTTCAACGAACTGCGAGAAAAAACTCAAAAGCACACTTTCTCTCACAGCCATGGAAATAAGATAGTGGTAGACACACCAGACCACACGCACGCGTGTGTGTATGTGAATGTATACCTATACCAAGCCCGCATGATTGGACGGATATACACAAAACAACGAAGGGAAAAACAGGAAAATATGTAGATAAAGCGAAGGCCTTTTCGCTATATGTCCAGAAGAGGCAGTACAGCGAAAAGGCCTTCGGCATATTCGTGAGTTTTCTGTCTTTTTTCCCTTTGATGTTTTGTGTATAACTCGTTCAGTATGAATCCTCCACATGGATGGATGTCTACGGAGAGCATATATACATAAACATAACACAAGACGCATCTCGCATCAACCTTTGTCATTCCATCACTCCGTTCCTTCCACTTTATTTTCCCAAACCCTCAATTTCCCTCTAACGCGCGCCTACTCTTCCAAGTCGCCTCTTCCTTATTCCCTTTTCGGTCCCTCCGCGCGGCACTCAACCACACCACACCTGATTGGTGGTTGACTTGAGGGATGACGTCACCCAAGTGAGAGGGAACCTGGGGCGAGGGAGGGAGGTTGCATGATGAAAGACCCTTTGAAGGACAGGGAAGTGGGGAGGGGGGGGAGGGATCATGCAGAATCGGCTAGTGCACACCAGAGTATCACAGTCATACCTTTACCGTGTGATTGTCAGATATTTCTACCGCCTTCCCAATGTCTGTTGTTCCCCTCGTCTGACTCTTCTCCCTCTTTCTTCCCCTCTTGAGTTATTCTCACTTTACTTCCTCAATTTTCTCGACCCTTCTTCCCTGTTCCGTACTCGCTTTAAGCGTAGTTTTCAAGTTTCTGATTTTTCTGCTCGCTCATCATAAATTAACTCTGGTTTCTACCTTATCACCTCATCCCACTTCCCTCTCTTAATCTCCTGGTAGAGCCACTCACAAGCCTCAACTAGAGGAGGGAGGTATCCACAGTGCCAATTATTGCATTGCTCTCTGTCCCCTTGCAGTTTCTCGGAAAGATGACGCTTTTAAGGAAAACAAGAGAGAAAAATACCCAAGAAAGACAAGAGTGGCAAGGAGAGAGAGAGAGGCGTGGGAGAGAGAGAGAGAGAGGGGGGGGGGGATCACATAAACCAGGGTTAGTGCCGAGGGTCATCAGGTGCTGCGGGGCTTGCAGATGAGACACTGTTGTTTGGTGGGCGGCTGTGGGTGGCTTTGGGCGTCGACCTCAGCTAGATGAATGAAGTTTGGGCGGTACGGCTAGAAGGCACTGGGTACAAAGAGGTATGTCTAAGCCTCCTGTAGCGGGCGAGGCCGTGCGATATACAGAGGGAGAAAGGGAAGGGCGAAAGGGACGGAGAAAGAACAAGGGACTATCGAAGGGAGAGAGTCAAGGCCCGGCAGTAAGTAGGCGAGAAATATTACTCTCCTGTGTTATTAGTCTACCCATAAGCGGGATTACGGCTTGCAAGGAAGGCCATGCCGAAAGAGAAAGTAATAATGGAATGATTTGTAATAATACCATGTTGAGAGGAATATAGTCCACAAATTGAAATTAGGAGAAAGTGTGAAGGAAAGGCAGAGCAGGAGCCAATATGGATATGGAGAAGAGTTCAGGGAAGAGAGAGAGAGAGAGAGAGAGAGAGAGAGAGAGAGAGAGAGAGAGAGAGAGAGAGAGAGAGAGAGAGAGAGAGAGAGAGAGAGAGAGAGAGAGAGAGAGAGAGAGAGAGAGAGAGAGAGAGATCCTTTTCTCTCTCTCTCTCTGTATATATATATATATATATATATATATATATATATATATATATATATATATATATATACATATATATACATATACGCATACACACAACACATACGCTACACACACAACACACACATACACACACACACACACACACACACACACCACACACACACACACACACACAACACACACACACACACATATATATATATATATATATATATATATATATATATATATATATATATTATATATACATAGAGAGAGAGAGAGAGAGAGAGAGAGAGAGAGAGAGAGAGAGAGAGAGAGAGAGAGAGACAGACAGACAGACAGACAAAGAGAGCGAAAGAAGTCCAAAGAGTAGGACCAGAAGAAGAAGGAGAAAATAGTCAAGTCCCGGATGAGCAAGGGCTGTTACCACTGCAGACACTCCCAAGACCTGATGCCTTACGCTGGATGACACACGAAGTAACTAGTGCAGCTGCCTGTATAAGGTCATGGAGTGTGATCCCCCCCACCCCACCCCACCCCATCCCACCCCCCTGTTTGCGAGCGTATGCCTTTGCAAGCGCTCGAATCCTTGTGTAGCTTTTTGTTATTGGAAGCCTCATTATAGAAATATCTTGTTCGTTTTCCTCATTCTCGTAGTCCAGTTTTGTATTGTCTATTTTTTTAAGGGTGATCTGCCTAATGTTAACAGAGTGTATGGATGTAACATGTATTTGATGGATTTATGATATCAATGCATGTTTCCTTTATATACATATCATTTTGTAGAAAAATAAGATAGATTAATGAACTATTATATATATATATATATATATATATATATATATATATATATATATATATATATATATATATATATTATATATATATATATAATATATATTATATATAATATATATATATATATATATATATATATATATATATATATATATATATATATATTATATATATATATATATATATATATATATATATATATATTATATATATTATATATTATGTATGTATTTATATTACATGTCAGTACGCACTATTAACATTGTGATTGAATGCAAGAAAAAACACAATGCATACGTGAACGTTTTCCTGCTTACCACTGCAAGTTCGGAAAAGATTGTAAACGTTTCAGGACTATTGTCTTTGTCCATTCATCGCAGTTCATTCAATATTCAGATTCACTTTTCGTTTTTCTTTTATTTTTATTTTCATTTATAACTTACAGATATCTA
>NW_028234404.1:29991867-29999367 GCF_977035675.1 Penaeus japonicus | reverse complement strand
AACCTCTATCAATACTAAAACTAGATAATAGAACCTTTTTTTTTCCACGACGCGCATTCTTTATAATAACTCCGAACTCAAATGATTTCCCAGTCCCGTAATATTTAAGGATGGGGATGCAGGACACCACGATGAAGGCAAAGAACAAAACAAGCACAAGGGAGACCAGGACGCCCGCCGGAACTTGCAAACCAGGCCAGAAGTACGAGCGCCAGTAATCCCTTTTCACTCTGCGTCCATGCCGGCACAATTTACATAACTTGAAAATCTTTCTGCGAGCCAAATTAGGCAGATCCTGTTGTGCGCGGCGCGTGGCTATTATGGGGCTGCCAAAGCGTACCTTATCTCTTACCCGAGCGCGTCCGATAGCGCAGGTAAGAAATTAATATGCCCAAGTGCGTTGCACGGCTGACAGACGTTAAGCGAGACAGCTATTGCTTGGCCTGAGACAGCTGGAGAGGTTGAACACAACGCAAAAAAAAAAAAAAAAAAAAAAAAAAAAACTTACTAAACAATGATCTCAACAAAAAAGGAGAAAGAAGAAAAAGAATCTGAAAACATGACTGAGGAAGCTTGGAAGCTGTTAGTCACGTGATCGGAAACCACATGTGACCTTCGCATCTTAGTAACATTTGTCTCACATTGACCCTGGACTTATTTTGTCCCTAAAGTGACTGTGTGATTCAGTTCATAAACAATCTTATTCATTACAGCTAATTTTGTAACTTGGTAACCTTTCTATTTTCAGTGACATCAGCACCTTATCAGAAAACATCTTGGCTCGTCAAATAAGTGAACGTTACCTGAGGGACACGCTGTTAATGTGATACTTACCTCTCTGGTTTCTTTGTACACCACGGAATAAGAACAGAAATAGTGGCAGAGGTAAGAGGGTGTGTGTGTGTATATGTATATATATATATATATATATATATATATATTGTTGCCGCATGAGCCTTTGCGGCTGTTCAATTAATGTAAGGACGACTGATACCGCTGTGTAGCACTCACTCCAGTTTATTGAAAGTGGTCAAACCTGAAATACGTTACATGGTTACAATCAACATTGGTATAATCTGTCACAATAATCCTTTAACATTTACAATTGTGTAATACGTGTTATTATACTAAACAGGGTTATCAAATTAATATAGATCACTTAAACTAGATCTCTGTTATCACTAAATACATACACATTGCGGAACAGACGCCGTCCTTTGTGGCTATTCTTATCTTACAGGTCGTCCACGTCCTCTCACGATGGTGTGGCGTTCTATACTGTTTCAATGCGAATTTCTTCACTCTGCGTATGTGGTCCTTCACGGCCTATCATGGGTTTGTCAGCACGGGAACAAGAGAGTACTGTCCGCGATAGATAAACATATCTTATGTGATGAATGTAGGCCATGTGGTGCGGTTTGCTGCGTGGGGTCACTCGATGGCACCAGCTTTCAATGCGCGTCAACACTTCGGCTGGAAAGGGTTCGAGTACAGCGAAGCAGTATTCATCTGAAGTAACCCATATGGAGAGCATTAAATATATTTGTCCGTCGAGGCCCCTGTGAGCGGCTATTGGTTCCGTATGGAGTGGTGTCTGTGAGTTTTTTGTTCTCTTCTTCTCTTTTATCTCTTTTCTCTTTCTTCTGTCTTTAGTTAACGTTCCTTTTCCTATCTATCTCTATTTACGTCCTTTAACGCCGTCATCTGCGTTAACACTCCCCAGCTTTGGGCGAACTGAGCCCAACACAGGCGAGACTGGGCTAACAACAAAGCACGGTGCCAATGATACTGACAATGGAGCCTGATGAAAGATAACATAAGAGAGCAGTGAACTCAATGAATCAACTGAAGCCGTATACATGAGATAAGTAGAACGAAAGAAGTCATATGACAAAGGAGGAAGAATAGTATCCCTTATGCATGCAAAACTAATCTCCTTCTAAGCGACACAGAATCACAATAGGGTGCGTCAGAAACCCTGAGGTAGTGCGGACCTGGGCCTGTCTAATGAGTCCATCTGAGCCCGGGATAACTGCCACAACTCGCCCTAGATTCCACAGGTTCCTTGGTCCCAATGGTTTAATTAATAGGACCAGTTCACCAATCGCCACATTTCTAGACGGTTTAATGATATCTCTGCGCATCCTGAGTGAGTGTAAGTACTTCCCACTCCATCATCTCCAAAATCGGTCAGCTGGGGATTGTGCGTGAATCCACCTTCAATGGAAAGCCTCATCACTTGGCATGCCTTCCAGGGTTAAAAAATAATCCCCAGAATGGAAATGTAAGATGTGGCTTGGTGATAATGCTTCAAAATCGTTAACTCCCCTGACACAACAGTGAGTGGTCTGTTGTTTAGGGTAGCTTCCACTTCACAGAACATAGTTTGGAGTCTGTCATCATCGACCCTCGGTAGACTAATAATCGACGAAAGCACCTTCCGTACTGATCGTATCTGCCTCTCCTATACCTCTCCTATACTCCACCCATGTGTGATGCCATTGGTGGGTAGAAGATCCACTCAACACACTCTTTCTTGAGTGCCTTGTCAACCTTCACATTTTCATTCCAGTTCTGTAGAGCAATCTGTAGATCCCGTTGAGCTTGGATGAAAGTGGTTCCCTTGCCTGAAAACATCTTCTCTGGTGTACCCCTCCTCACCGTGAATCTAACGAATGCAGTAAGAAATGCATCTGCATCCAATGCTTGGAGGGTTTCGACGTGGACTGCTCTTGAGCTAAGGCAAGTGAAGATGCAACCATATCTCTTCATCGTACTACACATGTATGACAGAGGGAAAGGTTCAAAACAGTCTACTCCAGTATGAATGAATGGTGGTCCTTCTGGTATGACTCTCTCAATTGGTAAATCTCCCTGACATTGAGTGGCAGGATTGCTGTTTACTCTGCGGCAAATAAACATTCCTGAGTGGGCAGCTAAGAACATATGGGCATCCTTTTCAATTAACTTCGTTACATGGTGGTCCTTGGGCAGGATTACTGGTCCACACCATTCTCTTGATTCACCAAGATGAATTCTCCTGACCCCATCCTCATTAACGATTGCTTGTCAAGCTCAGGTTCAAGCCGGTAGAGATTGTCACTCTTTTCCAAATTCCCTCTTCTGTGTAGTGAACATCGTTCCTCCCTGAAGTTGCTATCTTGTATGTATGCTAGTAAGGAGTCTCTTGCATCATGAATCTCTGTAACTGAAAGGCGTTGAAGGTGAGGATAACGTCCTTCCTTGCTCCACTTCACAAATCTGCAGAACCATGCTACTGAACACTGTAATTCATACCATGAGGAGTAATGTTCAAAGATATCACCATCTTGAGTGGCCAGTCCTTCTCATACCTTAGGAATGCAGGACCAAATTCCATCGTTCACCCTTTATTAACTCATGTTTTGAAAGGCCTCTAGTAGCACCATTAGCTGGATTGTCTTCTGATCATACATGGCGCCACTGGTTTGAAGAGGAGGCCCTATGGATTGTCTCAAGTCAGTTTGTTACAAATGTATGAAAGCGTTGCCTGGTACTTGAGATATATTGTAGAACAATCATGCTGTCAGACCAAAAAACAGAATCTCCCAGAATGAGTGTCATCCCCTGATGTATCTTCGTGTCAACTCGTGCAGCCAGTGTGGCAGCACACAGTTCGATACGTGGAATGGAGGTTGTCTCGATGGGTGCATTTCTTGCACAGGCACCAAAGAGGCTTATATGAACATATCCATTATAGTGTCCTAGCCTAACATATGTTTTAACGGCGTATGCCGTTTGTGAGGCATCACAGAAATGATGTAGCAGGGCATGTACTACCATGCTGCTGGCCTGGGCTGCTGATATGTGACGTGGTATTTTAAAGCCTTCCAGTTTTGCAAGTTCATTCATCCATCTTTGCTCTGATGGTGATAGGGGCTAGTAAGCCTAAGGGTTCATAGATGGAACTCATGATGCTCAAGTATGCCCTTGCGCGTGGTTGGCTTCATGGGTGTTGACACTCTGACCTTTAGCACCTCATCATTGAGATCCCACAAGACTTCTAGAGCCCTGTCTATCATATTTAAGTTCACTCCATTGAAACTATCTGCACAATCAAACTATTCTAAGTTTGTCTGGCTTGCTTGGGTTGAAGACTGGATATGTTTTGTTTAGTGGTCCAACGATTTTGTGTACTCGCTCAGCAACTAAGTTTGTCTGGCTTGCTTGGGTTAAAGACTGGTTTTGTTTTGTTTAGTGGTCCAACGATTTTGTGTACTCGCTCAGCAACTAAGTTTGTCTGGCTTGCTTGGGTTGAAGACTGGTTTTGTTTTGTTTATTGGTCCAACGATTTTGTGTACTCGCTCAGTAAACCTTTTTTTTTTTTTTTTTTTTATGACATTCTCTATCTCTTTGACATATCTTCGATGCAAGTCAACAATCCTTTTAAGTCTGCTCTTTAATGAGTCTAATCGTCGACGGGCCATACTCCAGTTATCTGGTTGCTCTGGATCAATGTATATGCAGGTACACTCCTTTGGGCACCTTGGTCTTGGGATGTTATTATGACTGGGACTATTGGTAATGCAGTGTGTCTAGGTGTTGCTCTTTCACTCATCCTAATGATATTTGCATGTTCCCTCCTTTTTAGTCATTTCCTTTCCTCTTTTGCTGTTGAGCCTTCCACTGATATTCCACTCTTTCTAAATTCTGTATCATGCAGCAACCGAGAATGGTATCCACCACAGCCATTAACAATGCTTGGCCGTGCTCTGTATTGTCTTGCACTGTGGCTTGATTTCAGGCAATTGAAGCATGTCATGTGGCCGACCAAATCTTCCTACGTTGGTGAATACTGGCGGACTTGAACAAATCACAGAAAGCTAGGCTATGTTCTCCATAACAGATCGCATGTAATCGGTCTCGAAGTCGACGGTCTTGTCTGGATTGTAAACCCAAACTCTGCCCTTTGATCTCGTTGTGTAACCTTCTCAATCGTCTGAAGGCCTCTGACTCTTCTTAGGAATTTCCTTACTAGTAACTTTATGTTACTGAATATGAGGCCCCTCCAACTCTCTTTGCTGACCTGCCTAAATTTTCCACTTCCTTTCATAAGAAATCCCAAAGCTATAATATATATCGTCCTTTTTTTTTTTTTTTGCTTGCCTTTGGTTTTATATTGTTCCATCGATCTATCCTAATATCATCAAAGCCTTTTGTCAGTTGCATTATGTAGAAGGGTATGCCTCTCGAAGGAGCTGGTGTAATATGTAATTGATCCACAAAGTCATAGAACTCTGTGAGCCCTTCTAAGTCATTTCTCGTCACATGTGGCCAATTTAACAATTTCTCAATCTGTTTTCTATGTATTGTGTCACATCACCGAACTTCATTTTGAGTGCGTTCATGGCTGGTTTGAGACCCTTCTAACTGGACATCTTTAGACAGTGCGAGATTGTATGCGGAGCCTCGGATCACAGTGGATGATTCTGGATCTTCACATGTGGCCAATTTAACAATTTCTCATCCCGTTTTTGTGTCACATAACTGAACGTCTACATTGCTCTGATGTTTTTCCATCATCTTTCTTTCTCCTTTTGAGCGTCAGGTTTCAAATGTCATCATCATTGGTCATGTCCCTTTCACTGCCGCTCTCTTCAGCCTCAGTTTCACTATCTTCCGATGTTTCATGAGCCCGTTTAGATGTTCCCTTTTGTTACCGAATTGACAGTATTATACATTTTCTTTAGAATACCTTCCTGATGCTCAGCTACTTTAGCATCAGCAGATGGTGTGGTCCGGTTGATATCATTTACGTTTGTCAGGTTCCAATTCTCGCGTTCTTGACAACTCGCGCGTTGAGAGGAAGACGCAATTCTTTTACCACACCGCCAGATGCAGTCATTATAGTAACAAAACGGCGCCGTAATGGATCATCTAATTTGGCAAAAGGTAGTTGCCATCTGGCTTTCCTTTCGATAAATATAAACTCCTGGGTCTGTTTTTTGGGATGTCTCTGTCGTTCATAGGTTCTTAATTATTCTCGTTGACTGTGCCAATCTTGTGTTCCATTCGCATCAATCAATGGGTCCTTGGCTGCTTTATAGTCACTTCACATGAGTTGTTTCTTCCCTTTTACCTTCACATACACGAGCTCCTTTTCCTCTACATTCTCATCACATCACATGAGCCCTCTGCTTCTTTACATCACATCAACTTTCTTAATTTTCTCATTGACTGTGCCAATCATAGTTTCCTTCCCGCATTCACATCACCCATGGGTGTTGGTTCCTTTATATCGTTCACATGAGTAATTTTTCTTTACTTCACATCACACACGAGCTCTTCTCTTCTACATCTCATCAACATCAAATTAGCCTCTGCCTTCTTTACATCACATCAACTTTCTTAATTTTCTCATTGGACTGTACCAATCTTAGTTCATCCCATCACATTGGGTCGTTGGTTCCTTTATATCACTTCACATGAGTAATTTCTTCCTTTTACTTCACATCAAACGAGTCTTTCTCTTCTACATCTCATCACATCACATGAGCCCCTCTGCTTCTTTACATCACATCAACTTTCTTACTCATTGACTGTGCCAATCTTAATTCCATCGCATCACATCACATGGGTCGTTGGTTCCTTTATATCACTTCACATGAGTAATTTCTTTTCTTCCCTTTACTTCACATCACACGAGCTCCTTTTTCCTCTAATCTCATCACATCACATGAGCCTCTGCTTCTTTACATCACATCAACTTTCTTACTCATTGACTGTGCCAATCTTAGTTCACCCGCATCACATCACATGGGTCGTTGGTTTCTTTGTATCACTTCACATGAGTAATTTCTTCCCTTTACTTCACATCACATGAGCTCCCTTTTTCTCTTCACAATACATGTGCATGAGCCTAATCTCTTTCGCAATACTAGTGCATGAGCCTAAGCTCTTTCGCAGAACAAGCGCATGAGCCTAAGCTCTTTCGCAGAACAAGTGCATGAGCCTAAGCTCTTTCGCAATACCAGTGCATGAGACTAAGCTCTTTCGCAATACCAGTGCATGAGCCTAAGCTCTTTTGCAGAACAAGTGCATGAACCTAAGCTCTTTCGCAGAACAAGTGCATGAGCCTAAGCTCTTTCGCAGAACAAGTGCATGAGCCTAAGCTCTTTCGCAGTACAAGTGCATGAGCCTAAGCTCTTTCGCAGAACAAGTGCATGAGCCTAAGCTCTTTCGCAGTACAAGTGCATGAGCCTAAGCTCTTTCGCAGAACAAGTGCATGAGCCTAAGCTCTTTTGCAGAACAAGTGCATGAGCCTAAGCTCTTTCGCAGTACAAGTGCATGAGCCTAAGCTCTTTCGCAATACCAATTTATATCACTTCACATGAGTATTTTCTTCTCTTTACTTCACATCACACGAGCTCTTTTTTTCTCTTCACAATACATGTGCATGAGCCTAAGCTCTTTCGCAATACCAGTGCATGAGCCTAAGCTCTTTCGCAATACCAGTGCATG
>NW_028234404.1:29974367-29976867 GCF_977035675.1 Penaeus japonicus | reverse complement strand
GGGAGAGTCCCTAGCTGGAGAGCGGAAATCGCTACGTTAAGTCAGCCGCGAAAAAAATAAGGTTCCTTTCTGCGTAGATGACGTGTCCTGGCTGCTTGCCTACCTTCGACCCTTCAGGTAATGTGAGCGTGTTTATCAATAATGGCTAAATTCGCGTGCGATGATCTGTTTATTAGTTCTCACTATGTACCATTTTGTTTCACTCATGATCTAAGTGCGTTATGGATTTATGACTGTCATGCGGAGCGGACGTGCAAATGCCTTATCAATAGCGATTCATGGCAAATCGATTCTGCTCTTGTTGCTGCAATATTGTCGTGATTGAAGTAGTTATCTGGTTCTATTTGTTGACATGTCCGTGCCCTTTTATCACCCCCGAAGTATTAGGAAAGTATTCACACATGTGAAAGCTGCTTCATATGGGATTATGACATGTCGAAACCCGCCTTCTAAAACGCCCTTCCTTTCATGATTACGACTTTGTAAACATCCGTCGATGAGAGAGAAATTTCAGCGATCAGTACTTGTACCGTGTATTTTGTGGATGTAACTTTGGTGTATCTTTTATTGCCTTTAATGCCATATCATTGTCTCCTGAAATATGTGAGCAACTGAAGGACCGAAATGCACTTTCACATTTTTTTTTCTTTTTTTCTTTTCTTTGAGAATCAATATTGTGGACTAGCTCAGTACATTTTACTTCGATATAACGTTTTAAATATGCAATCTAATATATATAAACACCTGTACACTAATAAGCTTTCAACCTAGAACCGATTGGCAATGTTAGGCATCACGTGTTACTAAGAGTACCCAAAGTAACCCATGCTTGGCTTTAACACCCACTGTCAGACTGTCGAACTCTGGCTGTCACTTCCATCTGCCTCGCTGTTCGGCCATGACCGCTTCCGGCGCTTCCAACGACCTGCCCTTAACTTCCAAATCCCATCGCCTGCCATCGCCTGGAGACAGCATTACCATTCACTACTTTTTGTGTTTTTTTTTCTTCTTCAGTCGAAATATTCCCGAAACCTTTCATTATGGGAACGCCTACTGTGACAGGTTTGACCTTCGGGTCGAGAGCACTTAAGGAATGGGAGATATACAACAATATATATATATATATATATATATATATATATATATAGAGAGAGAGAGAGAGAGAGAGAGAGAGAGAGAGAGAGAGAGAGAGAGAGAGAGAGAGAGAGAGAGAGAGAGAGAGAGAGAGAGAGAAGAGAGAGAGAGAGAGAGAGAGAGAGAGAGAGAGAGAGAGAGAGAGAGAGAGAAAATATGTATACATATGATAAATTGCGGTAGCCATCACTACTATATTTTCCATCCCACTCCTGCAACCAAACTATGCAAACCAATAAATGCAATCATTTACCTTACCCCTGGCCATGACATGGAAGATGGTTATGCTTAATAAGGAAAAACCCCCCACTTGCTAGCCCTTTAAACCAACATTGACAATAACGCCATCAATCAACCAAACCAATCAATCAACCAATCAACTTTGAATTACTGCAGCAGCTACCGCAATCATACATCCTGTGACGCAACGCGCAATTCCACCTGTTGCCGCCAAGACTTTACGTTACTTCATACACACCTCCACACAGTCACAGTTTTCACTTCTTTGACAATAACTTCGCGGAATATTCTTTTATCACTGTTACTAATCTACTAATATATCTACTGTACTGCTGCTACAATTATTGCTACTACTATTACTACGACTACTACTACTCCTACTATTACCATCACCTTTTATATTTTATCTGTTGCCTCCAAAGCTTAACGTTATTTTGTCACACTCCTACATAGTGACATTTTCACTTCTTTGACAATAACTTCACAAAATATATTATTTCACTACGATTACTAATCCTAATCCCTATACTGCTTCTGCTACTACTACTGCTACTACTACTACTATTGGTGACGACAATAGCAATCAAAGTCAAACGTCATCGCCTCCATGCTTATTCCATTAAAGTCTCCGAGGCTTTCACTCAATGAATATCGTTTATATGCGATTCTCGCCGGTTGATACACTCTGAGCGACTACTACTATTAGTGGCATTACTAATACGACTACTAATACTACTACACTTACTACTACTACTGCTGTTGCTACTGCTACTACTACTACTATTATTAGTGGTATTACTAATACGACTACTAATACTACTACATTTACTACTACTGCTGTTGCTGCTACTGCTACTACTACTACTATTGCTACTACACAACTATTACGATAATTAAAACAGCAACTACTACTACTATATATATTCCCACTGCTACCGATATAACAACAGAACAACCACCACCACCACCACTATTACTACTACTACTCCTACTACAATTACTACAACTACTACTACTACTACTACAATTACTACAACTACTACTACTACTACAATTACTACTACTACTCCTACTACAACTACTACTATTACAACAGCTACTACTACTATTACTACTACTCCTACTA
>NW_028234404.1:29966867-29969367 GCF_977035675.1 Penaeus japonicus | reverse complement strand
TAATAATAATAATAATAATAATAATAATAATGATTACAATAATAATGATAATATTGATGATAATAATGGTGATGATAATAATGATATTAATAATAATGGTGATGATAATAATGATAATAATAATAATGACTATAATAATAATGATAATAATGATAATAGTGGTAATAAAAATAATGATGATGATGATGCTAATGATAATGTTAGATCTAATAATGATAATAATAATGTTAATAGCAATAATGATATTTATCATTCTCATCATCATTAACATTGTCATTATAACAACAACAATGATAATGGAAATGATAATAATGATATCAGTACAGTAACGGTTGCAATGATAATGAAAATAGCAACAACAATAACAGATACAGCAACAGAACTGTGACAATCATTGTCAGAATTTCACATATCTTCCTGTTTTCTCTGTCTTTCTCTGCCATTCATACTGTGGAATATGAATGAAATCATTAAGTCTTTAACCTGCAATAACCTGCAACGTGATGTTCACCTATCAATATGCATGGAGAAGAGTAAGCAAACAAGCTATACAAAAATTGATTCTAAAACATCCATACTCAGAGCCATAGTCAACCTGGAAAGAGTATACATAATCTCAATAAATAAATGTCTCTATAAATACAATTTTGCAATCCAGTGCCCACGTGCAGATTTTCTCAACAACATTTATAGACACTTCAACACATGCCAACATTTCCCTACCTCACGTGACGGTGTACACTGTACACTGTGTATATATATACACATATGTATACATATATAAGCATATGTATATATACGTCTATGTATATATATATGTATGTAGGTATATATATATATACAGTCACCATGTCAACAACCTATTAGTAACCCCATGCATCTTTATATTCCCTTTTAAGCGCTATTTTTTTTGTGAAGGAACGCGCAAGTAACTTACAATGGACGCGTTTCGAACTCATGTCTAACCTCGATGACAATAACCGGGAACTTGGAATAAGGTATTGGATTTCGAGGGAACGTTTCGGTGAAATATGAGGATGGAAACCTTATTTTCTTTATATTTTTTTTCCAGGAATGGGAGAAGAAAGAGAGAAGAGGGGAGGAGGGGGGGAAGAGAAGGAGATGGAGGAGGAGGTGGAGGGGGGGGGAAGAGGAGGAGATGGAGGAGGATGGGGGGAAGAGGAGGAGGAGGGGAGGGGGGGGGGAAGAGGTGGAGATGGAGGAGGAAGGGAGGGGGCGCAGTGGGAAGGAAAGAGACCGGTCATTCACCGGCTAAATAGGTTCTATGAACCACAAATACTTATCAGTTTTGCCACCAATTACACCATCCCTGAATTACAGTGCGGCTGTCTATTGGATGCCTGAAATTATCGACGAAACAGGGGGGTCAGTTGCTATGTATGTGTGAGTGTGTATGTTTAAGCACACGCACACACACACACACACACACATATATATACATATATATCTATATACATATATACATATATATATATATATATATATATATATATATATATATATATATATATATATATATATATATATACATATATATACATATATACATATATACATATATATATATATATATATATGTATGAATGTATGTATACATATGTGTATATGCATATACATACATATATATATGTGTGTGTGTGTGTGTGTGCCTTAGCTAAATAAAAAAACAAAAAATAAACGCGTGAAAAAAAAAAAAATACTGGAGAAAAAAAAATTCTTCCCAAAATTCATAATTGCTAAACAATTCATTATCCTCGTTACTGCATGGACGTTGATTACATCACATAACTATTTCCTTTATAATACAACATGTAAGTTACATAGTTGTAGTAGCAGGTAATAGTAGTCCATTCACACAGGCTTCCAAACGTAACATGAATTTATCTCTGTTTTTATACGCATCATCCTTTCCTTAAAATCATTCCCACTTTTTCTCTGTGATATTTGTTAACAGGTACGTGAACTCACGATTTCCTGCAGTTGACTTTTAATGTCACATAGATAGTGTTCGTATGAAAAATTGGCAATATGAACTTCGGTTGCCTGAGTTTTATGACTTCGTAGTGACAAAATTGCTTGGTGTTTACGCTGGACACGCACATACACACACAAACACACACACACACACGCACAGAGTGAGAGAGAGTGAGTGAGTGAGTGAGAGAGAGAGAGAGAGAGAGAGAGAGAGAGAGAGAGAGAGAGAGAGAGAGAGAGAGAGAGAGAGAGAGAGAGAGAGAGAGAGAGAGAGAGAGGAGAGAGAGAGAGAGAGAGAGAGAGAGAGAGAGAGAGAGAGAGAGAGAGAGAGAGAGAGAGAGAGAAAGAGAAAGAGAGAGAGAGAATTTACACTGAACACACACACACACACACACACACACACAGAGAGAGAGAGAGAGAGAGAGAGAGAGAGAGAGAGAGAGAGAGAGAGAGAGAGAGAGAGAGAGAGAGAGAGAGAGAGAGAGAGAGAGAGAGAGATGCAATA
>NW_028234404.1:29929367-29936867 GCF_977035675.1 Penaeus japonicus | reverse complement strand
GATAGATTGATAGATAGATAGATTGATAGATAGATTGATAGATAGATAGATTGATAGATAGATTGATAGATAGATTGATAGATAGATAGATTGATAGATAGATAGGTAGATAAATAGATTGATAGATAGATTGATAGATTGATAGATTGATAGATAGATAGGTAAATAGATAGATTGATAGATAGATTGATTGATAGATAGATAGATACCCTGGTTGGTTTGAATGATATGCGTCACTTGGTCATGTGCTTTTGATTTCTATTTAAGTTTAGGGATATGATGAACATATAATATATAGATATGATGAAGATATAATTAGCAACTCTCTCTCTCTCTGTCTCTCTCTATATCTATCTATTTATCTATCTATCTAATCTATATATCCTCTCTTTATCAATCTATCTATCTATCTGTCTTTTCTATCTCACTCTTTCTCTTTCTTCTCTCTCTCTCTCTCTCTCTTTCTCTCCCTCTTTCACCCAATACCATATTTTTGTTTCTGATGAAAAATGAATATGATTATTTGGATGACTTTTTTTTCTTCTTCTTCTTTTTCCATAACACTAATCTTCTATATCTTGAATGATGCAGCAGACGTTATTGTTAGGTTACGTCTTACATCTTATTTACATTTTGTTTATGTCCTTGTAAATGTGTATGTGTATTAGCACTTATATAGATGGTATATGCGTGTGTATATATACAGACAGGGAGATGGATGAATAGGTTGGTTGAAGGGTAGGTAGGTAGGTAGTAAGTTGGTTGGTTGGTTGGTAGTTAAGTAAATGTGTAGGTAGGTAGGTTGGTAGCTTGGTAGGTAGGTTGGTTGGTTGGTAGTTGAGTAAATGTGTTGGTAAGTAGGTAGGTAGGTAGGTAGTTTGGTAAGTAATTAGGTAGGTAGGTAGGTAAGTTGGTTGGTTGGTTGGTAGTTGAATAAATGTGTTGGTAGGTAGGTTGGTAGTTTGGTAGGTAGGTTGGTTGGGTGGTAGTTGAGTAAATGTGTTGGTAGGTAGGTAGGTAAGTAGTTTGGCAGGTAGGTTGGTAGGTAGATAGGTAGGTAGGTTGGTAGGTAGAGAGGTAGGTTGGTAGGTAGATAGGTAGGTAGGTTGGTAGGTAGATAGGTAGGTAGGTTGGTAGGTAGAGAGGTAGGTTGGTAGGTAGATAGGTAGGTAGGTTGGTAGGTAGATAGGTAGGTTGGTAGGTAAGTTTGTAAGTATTTTGGTTGGGTGGTAGTTGAGTAAATGTGTAGGTAGATAGGTTGGTAATCAGTTTGGCAGGCAGGTTGGTAGGTAGATAAGTGGGTAAATATTTTGGTTGGTTGGTAGTTGAGTAAATGTGTAGGTAGGTAGGTTGGTTGGTAGTTGAGTAGGTAGGTAGGTAAATAGGTGGGTAGGTTGGTAGGTAAGTTGGTAGGTAGGTAGACAGACTTGCTGGCTAAACCAAAAAAATAGATAGACAGATGGATTAATAGATAGATATAAAATCAGACAGACAGATACAAACAAACTAGTAAGTACTTATACAAATAGATGAATAAAAAAGAAAGGAATAAACATCGTTTATAGATATACAAATATATTTAGAGATACTTTGATAAATCACTGGAAGCAAAGATATACATACATATGCAGGTAAACAGATACCTGGACAGATAAATAGATAGATAGACAGATAGACAGAGAGACAGAGAAACAAGCATCCATACAAATAGACAGACAAGCTAATATTGTGAAAAGATCTACGGACGAGAATCATAAAAAAGAAGAAGAAGAAAAAAAAAAAGCCAGGAATCACACATATAAAGTCACTTCCGTAAACAAACTGTCTAAGCTATTTTTTCCCTAAATTTCGGGATATCTCCTTCTCTCAATTTTTATATCAATTTAATGTTTATTCTTTCATATCAATTCAATGTTTTATATCAATTTAGTGTTTATTCTTTCTTATCAATTCAATATCTTCCATTCCATATCAATTCAGTATTTATTTTTTCATATCAATTTAATGTTTACTCTTTCATATCAATTCAATATTTATCACTTCATATCAAATCAATATCCATCACTTCATACCAAACCAATATCCATCACTTCATATCAAATCAATATCCATCACTTCATATCAAATCAATATTCATTCAATTCATTGTTTATTCTTTCATATCAATTAGATATTAGCATTTTATATCAATTCAATATCCATCAGTTCATATCAAATCGATCGATATCCATCACTTCATATCATTTCAAATCGCGTGTAAAGGGCGGCCGAGCCAAGGATGCTGTCGTTAGGCGTAAAAAAAAGGCGGTCGGCTTTGATAGGGTGGCACTCTTAAGACGGAATGCTTAGGCTTTTCTTAGGTAATTATAATACTTCTGAATATTACTTTATCGCTCGAAGGGAGGGAGGGGGGGGGGCTGTTGGGATATTCATTGAGTGGTGTAACAGCGCCCGCTATCATTAACTCTTGACTTTGTTGTAATTTTGAGTATTTGTGTGGAGTGGTATTAGTTTTGTTATCATTATTACTGATAGTATCATCATTATCATTATTATTATTATTACTATTATTGCTATTATGATCGTTATTGTTGTTTTTATTGTTACTATTCTTGGTCTTGTTACTGTTATTATTGATATCATTACTATTATCTTTTTCATTATTATTACTATCATTATCATTATCATTATTATCATTATTACCATCAATGTTATTATCATGATCATCATTATCATTATCATAATCATCATTATTAGCAATATCATTACCATTATAATCATTATCATTACATCACACTACATTATCATTATAATCATTATTATTACATTACACCACATTATCATTATCAAAATAATCACCATTATCATTACTGATATCATTATATTCATAATATATCATTAAAGGCATTTGCCACTCATATCATATTGCTGTTTGTGTTATCAATCAAACATTATTTATATGATTCTTTGTATCATTACATATATTATACCAGTAGTATCATACCATCTCCACGGCATTACTAATACCATCATAAAATCATTGTATCACGTTCAGCCTCATAACCACCCTCTGATTCCTGCGGCTACAACATCATCACATCCAGGCGCTGTATGAGTAGACATAATTTACATATGTAGAAAATAGATACGATCGTCAGGCTCTTATGTCCATAATTTATGTGTCTCCTGAATCCTATAGATTAACCCTTACCACATCACAACTTATACGAAAGAACTTTTGTCAGACCTGCCATCCCCCAACCCCCTCGGCGGCCTTTCATTTGCCCTTTTCCGCGTCACACACACACGCGCGCGCGCGCACACACACATATATACACATACACGCACACACACACATACATACACATATATACATACACACATACACGCACACAAACACACACACACACACATACATACACTCACACACACGCACACAAACGCACACATATACACAACTCAAACACAGACACACAAACGCAAACACGCAAGTTTCAAAATGTCACCCTTGTTGTCTGAGCGGATGGTCGCCGAAGGAAGTAGTAAACCCTACACACACACAAAAAAGAGAGGGAGAAGAAGAAAAAAAAAAAAAAAGTGAAGAGCGAGTGAAAAAAAAAAATCCCACGGAGGGAACAACAACAGCAGCCGACAGAGAGGTCACTGACCGCTGCGTCTGGCCAACCCCTCGATGAAAACATAGGCGTTCGATGTTTCCCCTCCTCGCTGTCTTCTCTCTCTCTCTCTCTCTCTCTCAGCTTTGCTTGATTTTCCTCTGCTTGGCGTCCGTGTGTGCTACTGATTTGCGTCTAGGGTTGTTTGATGGGAATCGTGTTTAAGATGTTTTTTTGGGATTTGATAAAAAAAAAAGGAATAGGTTTTGAAAACTTGTAACCCATATCAGGAATATAGAATATCTTCCACAGAATTTTCCACACGTCTATGTTACACTAGTGTTTGGATTTATATCTACATTAAAGAATAACAACAAATAAATGGATAAATGAATGAATAGTTAACCACAAAAGCCACCATCAAACACAAGCAAACACCGTGGCAGACTCCCCCTTTAACACGAGTGCCGCGCAAGGAAAGAGATCAATATTCTCGAAAGTTCTTCGTAAATCCCCTACTCGAGCTCTCCTACGAGAACACTTCCCCCACGGCGTCCCTTATCTGGCAACAGTGCACGCCTGTGTGTGGTTGCATTGCCATTCGCTTGACAATACGATGGTTACTTTGCCAGTACCTCCGCTCTGCGACCGCCCGTGCCGTGCCAATGACCAGCGTCTGAGGCAGCCACGTGGGCTGGGGAGGGTTCAGGACTCTGTCGTCGCAGAATATATATATATATATATATATATATATATATATATATATATGTGTGTGTGTGTGTGTGTGTGTGTGTGTGTGTGTGTGTGTGTGTGTGTGTGTGTGAGTGTGGTGTGTGTAAAAGGCATTTGCCACTCATATCATATTGCTGTTTGTGTTATCAATCAAACATTATTAATATGATTCTTTGTATCATTACATATATTATATCAGTAGTATCATACCATCTCCACGGCATTACTAATACCATCATAAAGAGAGCGAGGGGTTTTAACAGCTAACATGGACCGGGGTCATATAACGACCCTCTGATTTGAGCTGCGGCTACAATCATCATCACATCCAGGCGCTGGTATTGAGTAACATAATTTACATGCGAGTGAAAAAAAAAAAAGAAAATAGATACGATCTCAGCTCTTATAGGATCCAAAATGATAAGGTGTCTCCTGATCCTATAGATTAAACTCCAAACGCTACCCACATCACAACTTATACGAAAGGTGAACTATTTCAACCTGAGCCATCCCCCAACCCACTCGGCGGCCTTTTCATTTGCCTTTTTTTTTCCGTCGTCACACGCCACGCGCGCAGCGCGCGCACTAAGACATGCACATATATACACATACACTCACACACATACACATACACATACAGCATAAATACATACACACATAGAACGCGCACTCAAACACAGCATCACACACACAAACATAGCTCTCACACACACGCACACGACAGGTACGGCCACACAAAAACTACAACTTTAACACAGCACACAAATCGCAAACAAGCGCAAGTTTCAAATTCACGCCTTGTTGTCTGAGCGTGGTCGTCAGAAGGAATTAGTAGAAACCTAGACACACGAGCAAAAAAGAGAGGAGAAAGAAAAAAAAAAGTGAAATAAAAAAAAGAGAGAGAAAGAAAAAAAGTGAAGAGCGAGTGAATCTAAAAATTCCCGCGACACGGTAGTGAAGACTAAGCAACAAGCATACCGACAGAGAGGACACTGGACCGCTGCGTCTGGAGCCGAACCCCTCGATGAAGAAACAAGGACGTTTTCCGTTGTTCCCCTCCTCGCTTGTCTCTCACTCTCGTCTCTCGAGGGCTTTGCTTGATTTTCGCCTCCTGGCTTGCGTCTACGAGTGTGTGCGCTACTGATTTTGCGTATCTAGGGTTGTTTAGATGGGAATCGTGTTAAGCATGTTACTCTTGTGGTGATTTGATAAAAAAAAATGGAAATACGTGTTTTGAAAACTTGTAACCCATATCGGACTATAGAAATCTCCACAGAATTTCCACACGTCTATGTTTTGACTATTGATGGGATTTATATCTACATAAACAGAATAACACAAAGATAAATGGATAAATGAATGATAAGTAGTACCACAAAAGCCACCATCAAAGCACAAGTCTAACAACCGTGGCATACCTCCCCCCCCTTTAACACGAGTGCCGCGCAAGGAAAGAGATCAATATTCTCGAAAGTTCTTCGTAAATCCCCTACTCGAGCTCTCCTACGAGAACGCTTCCCCCACGGCGTCCCTTAATCTTTTTCCAGTGCACGCCTGTGTGTGGTTGCATTGCATTCGCTTGACAATAACGAATGGTTACTTTGCCAGTAACCGGTCCGCTCTGCGACCGCCCGCTTGACCGTGCCACAATTGACCGATGGCGTGTTCTGTAGGCAGCAACGTGGCTGGATGGTTCAGGACTTCTGTCTACGCAAATAGTATATTTATATATATATATATATAAATATGTGGTGTGTGTATGTGTGTGTGTGTGTGTGTGTGTGTGTGTGTGTGTGTGTGTGTGTGTGTGTGTGTGTATATGTATATATATGTATATATATATATATATATATATATATATATATATATATAAATATATGTATAAATAATTATGTGTATAAATGTATACATATATACATATACATACATACATTTACACATACATACATACATATATTCATACATTCATTTGAAAGCGAGGAAGAAAGTGAGATAGATAGATAGAGAGACCGAGAGACCGAGAGAGAGAGAGAGAGAGAGAGAGAGAGAGAGAGAGAGAGAGAGAGAGAGAGAGAGAGAGAGAGAGAGAGAGAGAGAGAGAGTAAGCATTAACTATATTACTGCAGTTGAACATTAATTCCTGTATTCACAGCCGGGAAGCAGCATCACAAAGAAGGATTTATTAATTAAAAGGGAAATTAGTGCCGTGAATTCCTTTTTGTCCAAACACGCACACACACACACACACGCATGTACGTATGTGGAAGGTGAACACCGACAGGATAGGGATTTCGAACAAGCACGATCCAAGGCCTGGGAAGCAGCCTCCAGCGCAGCTTAAGCGACAGATGGGGGCGAAGGAGAGGAGAGAAGGGGAGAAGGGGGGAGGGAAACTTGATAAAAAAAAAAATAATAATAATAATAAAAAAAGTGATTCAAAATACGATAAGGCCCGACCACATCAGCATCATAATCTTATCGACCCCCCCAAAAAAAATGGGAAATAAGGAAAACCGAATAAACAAAAAGGAAAGAACAACACCCACAGCAATATATACGAAATGTAACGAAACGGGAGGAAAGTAAAAAAAAAAAAAAAAAAAAAAAAAAAAAAAAAAAAAAAACTACAGCAATATATCCGAAATGTAACGAAAAGTGAGGAAAGAAAAAAAAAAAAAAAGTTTAATGAGCTGTGGCCATGTTCTTAAAGGGTGTGGTTGTATAGCGAACACTCTTCGTAATGTTCCTCTACACCAGTTGTTGAACCTCGTAGGTATCTGCGTTCCGGAAATTACCCTCGTTTTTGCATTCTCATGTAACCCTTTCTCTCGATTTCTCTTTTTTTTTATTGCAAACCACAAACTTTAATGTGTTTATAATTGACGGGAAGTGACGATTTTGCACAAAAGGGGTTGCCGATTGATAACTTTATGATTGTTGTGAGACGGCCGTTATTACTTCTGAAATAATGTCGATAATACAATAATGACAGTGATAATAGTGATAGTAATTATGATGGTAATGATAACAATGATATTACTACTACTACAACTAAAGATAAGATATAACAATATTGGGGGGAGGAGGGGAAGGGGAAGGGGGAGCATCTACAGGCAGTGTACAAGGGTCACGCGTCCCACTCGACATGTCGTCC
>NW_028234404.1:29904367-29916867 GCF_977035675.1 Penaeus japonicus | reverse complement strand
TTTCTTGCTCTCCCCCCCTCTCTCTCGATCTCTCTTGCTTTCTCACTCCCTTTCTTTCTCCTCTCTCTCTCTCTCTCTCTCTCTCTCTCTCTCTCTCTCTCTCTCTCTCTCTCTCTCTTGCTCTCCCCCTCTCTCTCTCTCGATCTCTCTTGCTTTCTTACTCCTTTTCTTTCTCTTCTCTCTCTCTCTCTCTTTCTCTTGCGTGCCCAGCATCTCTCCCTCTTTCTCTCCCTTTCTGTTTTTTTCTCTCTCTTACTTGCATTCTCTCCCTCTCTTCTTTCTCTCTCTTGCTCCCCTTTCTCTCTCTATCTCTCTCTCTCTTGCCCCCCCCCCCTCTCTCTCTTCCTTACCCCTCCCCCTGTCTCTCTCTTTCGCACAAAAAGAGAACTAAACCCGTGCGTATTTTTCCCCCTGAACATCAACAGGGAAACAAGAGCTGGAAGACGTTGCATTTATCAGTGGTAAACATAACATGGCAACCTTCGGACGATCGCGCCGGCAGCGTTCGTACCCAAAGCCAACAGGGATGAAATAATAAAATTCAGTGAGAGGATGGGAACAGCCTTACCCCTACACCCCGTTCCCCACACGAACCCTTTCCCCTGTACCCTGTGTCTCTTCTAGTACCCTTAGTGTCACCCTTTTTGTCCGTGATGGATGTCTCTTGCCCTTTCTTTGAAGAATGTGCCTTGTCCAGGTCATTGTTTTGTTAATCTCTTGTTGATGGTGATAGCTATGATATGTGGGTGAAGAGCGGGATTTTGTAGAATGGAAACACACGTGATGAGGTGAAAACGAGATCAAATGGTAAACAAAACGAAATAAGAAAAAAAGCAGCACGCTGTAATTGGAAGAAGCGAAAAAAAATATATGTCTTGGAGCGCTATCAATCAGGCTTATACGTGCAGTTCAGAAACGTCCGCTCCCCCTCCCCCTCCTCCCCCCTCCCTCCCGTCCTTGCTCCACGCACAAAGCAGCCGTCGTGTCAAGCCAGGTTACGCAGACGTTTATTGGGTACGCGCTCATGCTCGCCCTCCCCCCCTCCTCCCCCTCCCCTATCTATAGTTGTCCCTCCCTCCCCCTGTACTCTCCTTGGCCTTTCCTTCGCTGAGCGTCGTGCAGACCGCCAGATGTTGACTTGGGTACGGGATGGCGATGGCATTCCGTACACCTTTTTGAGTGCTTCGCAGACACAGGTGCCGAGAGCAGATGCCGTAATTAGGGTACGCATATGCGGTACCTTTCAGCGTGTTTCGCATTCGGGATGATGGGAGGGGAGGGGAGGAGGAGGAGGAGGAGGGGTGATGATGAGGGGGGTGGTGGAGCGGAGTGGAGAGAAGAGGATTATGTTGATGACGAATCTGTGATGTTCTCTCTGTGAGTTTTGGGTACGGGATGATGTATGGCTCGCACGCGGGCGTCTGGCTCCGGGCCAGGGCGGAGATGATGGCGTTAATTCTGGATCACTGGGGAATAAAACATGGTGGTGCGTGTAAAAAAGGCGTGGAAAACTATGATGGAACGAAAATTCGTCAAAATGGCGGGTCAAAGTGCTTTTATTACGGGTCCGACCACTGATCAGCTGAGATTAAGTTTTCAGCGGCGAAATACGGCTTCGCGGAAGGGCTCAAATTGCTGCCATAACTATCGGGTTAGCGTAAGTGAATGATCATTGAGTAGCGCAATGAAAACAGATGGATGACCAAAGGGACACACGCTCATTTTTCTCCCCGCCGCTAACTGCACGGAGCGGCGTCACTCTGCTCAGCTGTTGGTTAATTAGTTACTATATCAAATGGCACGCTAGGCAAGAAAAACAGAGGGCAAGAACCGGCCATAACGTCCGTAAAAGAAGAAGGCGATCGGCCCGTGTAAACGCATCCGGTCATCGGCCATATCCGACGTCTCATGAACCGCCCCGCCCCCTTGCGACGCGACTTCAACCCCGGGTGAGTTCGCGCTGCACTTCGTCGTCCCTCGGGGGTGGAACCTCATCTCCGAGACACGTGATCCTCGAGGCCATCAACCCTAGCATCAGCCGCATTGAAAAATTCCTCTAGTTATGGCCAGGCTATCAAAAGTCTCAGGTCTCAGTACTGCAAGCGACTATGGTCCCTAGGGTGCATTGTCATACCGAATACTGTGCTCTTTGGCCAGGGGAGATTTTATCATCTAGGGAACAAGCCCATATTTACATACCATATGAGAGCCCCTTTTCGTCGCAACCTCCGTGCCCCTTCTACCTCGCTCCTGCTGGGGAAGAGTCTCGCTCTACCTTTGTCTTTCCGTTGCTGTTCTTGTCATTATTATTATCATCATTATCATTATTAACATCACTATTATTGATATTACTGATATTATCTTTATTACCATTATCGTTATCATTACCTTCGTTTTTACTAATATTATATTTATCACTACTATCATCTTTATCATTATCACTATTATTATTACTATTATCATTGTCATTAACATTTTTATTATAACTATCGTTATCATTATCATCATTATTGTTTATCCTTATTATCATTATTATCGTTACAATTATCATTACTATCATTATCCTCATCATCATCTATATCCTTATTATTATCATTATCATTGCTATCATTATCACAATGACTGTTGCTGATGGCACCATAATCATCATTTCATTATCACTTCATCACCTGCATCTTCACCATCCCAATTATCATCATCATCATTATTGTCTAAATCATCTGTTCTCAATTTCTTATACAAATCCTGAATGAATATTCGATGATGGAAATCAGATATATACAACACAATACGTATATATATATACATATATATATATACATACATATATATATACATACATATATACATATATATACATACATATATATATATATATATATATATATATATATATATATATATATATATATATATATACACAGACGTGTGTGTGTGTTTGTGTGTGTGCATAATTATACACACACACACAATGACAAAAATATATCTATTCTCAAATCCTGCTTATTATAACGATAACTTTCACCTACCTCCCCCCCTTCTTAATATTTTGTACGTGATGTTCACCGTTGCCCCGTTGTTCCATCCCCGATGTTCATCAGTGTTCCCATTCCGTCCTCTGTTCCCTTCGCGACCCCTTTCCATCCACGCCCCTCCTACCCCCCCCCCCCAGCCCCTCCTTCCCCCCGCCCTTCCGACCCACGTGTTCCCCTCAAGGAGAGATGCGTACCCAGGTACCTCGTGTTCCCTCTTGATATATCGTGGCATGTGAGAGAGGGGAGGGGGAGGGGGAGGTATACGGAGAGAGAGGGGAGGGAGAGGTATACGGAGAGAGAGGGGGGAGAGGGAGAGGGAGAAGGAGAGGGAGAGAGGGAGTGAAGGAGAGAGAGGGGAGGGAGAGGGATATGGAGAGAGAGGGGAGGGGGAGGTATACGGAGAGAGAGGGGAGGGGGAGGTATACGGAGAGAGAGGGGAGGGAGAGGGATATGGAGAGAGAGAGGGGGGAGAGGGATATGGAGAGAGAGGGGAGGGAGAGGGATACGGAGAGAGAGGGGGGAGAGGGAAAGGGAGAAGGAGAGGGAGAGAGGGAGTGAAGTAGGGAAGGAGGGAGGGAGAGAGAGGGAAAGAGAGAGCGAGAGAAAGAAAGAGAAAGAGAGAGAGAGAGAGAGAGAGAGAGTAGAGGGAAGGGGGGCAGACAGACACAGTGAGGAGAGGGAGAGGGAGAGAGAGACAGGAAGACTAAGATTGAAATAGTGAAGAGAGAGAGAGAGAGAGAGAGAGAGAGAGAGAGAGAGAAAGAAAGAGAGAAAGAGAGATATATAGAGAGAGAGAGTGAGAAGAATAAAAAAAAATATATGTTAACAAATGCAGAGATAGTCACAGCATGGTCGAACAGTCGCAAAGGGCGAGAACGCATACCCCACATTCTTTGCAAAGACCACAGTTATGTGCGCATTTGCGTCATACCGAATACGTTCAATGGCCACTTAGGTACTACGCCACAGCTGGCTCTCAGTCATTAATAGCTCCAGACTTCTCAGCTATCCTAACTACCTCTTTGTATTCTTTGTATCGAAGCTACATTAGGTTTACACCTCTTTTGATCACCCACTTTCATTAAAAATTGCTGGGGTGTGCTTGCTTGTCAGTTGCCAAAGTTGCATTGCAATAAAATTAATTCAACATCAACAAAGTCACACAATTCAGTATATGTATAATCGGCCAGTTTTATTGCTGTACCTCGCTGCCCATAAAATAAAAAACAAGTTTACAACATGAGTCACAACGACGCAAGACCATTTGGCAACATACTCCTTTGCCGCAGGGTAAGACTAGTATACAGTTTTCTGAAACGCTAAGTAATGTTAATCCACTATAAATCAGACCGCTCATTAAACAACCTTACGAATTATTCATAAGGCGATTAAGTTTTCTATTAATCACCTTTTAACCTCGGGGCCGAGCGCTAAAGAGTCGAGGGTTCAGAAGCAGTTCTGAATAGTCATGAAAATTAATCCTGACGCCCTCGCACACCTCGCTGGAACCTGCGGACTTGGCACGTGGCGTTCCATATATCCCATTACCCTAGAGTAATGCATTACACATCGAGATGCGCACGCTCCGCTGAAAGGTGAAAGGCCTCAGACTTGGATGAGACAGCGAGAGCTTAGACCATCGCTGTATACACGCTGTGACGCTTACACGTTATGTATGCTTGATTTTACTGGCTGGTCTCTTGAGGGTTCGTTCTTAAGATCTTGATGTGTGACTGTTCGCTTTCTTTCTCTCTCTCTCTCTCTCTCTCTCTCTCTCTCTCTCTCTCTCTCTCTCTCTCTATATATATATATATATATATATATATATATATATATATCCCCCCCTCTCTCTCTCTCTCTCTCGCTCTCTCTCTCTGTCATTTCATCATGCGCTATTTACACTTACCTCTGCAACAGTAAGAACAACAGCAAGGAAACAGATGCCTTAACAACCATTACTTTTTGAAACCTCATTCCACGGCTATGATAATGGTTATATACATTTTGGTGGCATTTAATCTCTATAGTTTTTTTTCAATACTGATTTGGAACTTAAGTTACTTAGAAGATTTGACTTATTCACTTATTTCTGAAACTAGAATATGTACATCCGATTTCTGTATAACGTGATATAGGTCGTATTTCATGTACAGAATTGATGAGAAAAAAATATATATATGAACCTTCCTCGTCACGCACAATAAAAAAAAAAAAAAAAAAACTTCTTTTAGACGGACAGCGACGAAAAAAAAGTTTAATCAGCTAAAAAGAAAGAAAGAAAAAAACAACAACAAAAAAACGAAAGGGTCGGAGAGAGATTCGGAGAAAACATGAAAGCATGGAGAAGGTTTATGTGTCTTCAAAGGGGTTCGTCAGACGTCACGACAGAACCTTAATAAGATTGTTTTGATGAAAATTATACATTTAAGGAGATTATTCCTATTACTACTGTTACTACTACGCTACTTTTACCGCAATACTACAACCATCACTTCTATAATAACTACTGCTGCTACTGCTGCCAATACTACTATTGTTACTAAACCTACTGCTTCTACTACTATTGCTGCTGCTACTACTACTACTACTACTACTACTACTACTACTACTACTACTACTACTACTGCTACTACTACTACCAACACTACTACTACTTGTACTACAACTACTTCTACTACTACTATTACCAATACTACTACTATTGCTACTACTACTAATACTAATACTACTACTATTATTTTTATTACTCTACTATTACTCTACTACTTTACCTGCCACACCTACTTCTAATATATAATGATATTAATGCAAAGAGGAGATATATAAAAATATAAATTAAAAAAGGAAATGAAATGACAAAATATTTAAATAATATCAAAGGATAAATCACATACCACACTGCCGTATATATATATATGTATTATATATATATAATATAATATTATATATATATACATATATGTATATATGTATATGTGTGTGTGAGTATATGTATATGTATATGTATATATATTATACACACACACACACACACACACACACACATATATATATATATATATATATATATATATATATATATATATATATGCAAATTCATATAAATACAGGAGGATATAGAGGAGTACTTACATATATAGAGGAGTATTTACATATATCTATACATACACACACACACACACACACACACACACACACACACACACACACATATATATATATATATATAGAGAGAGAGAGAGAGAGAGAGAGAGATAGATAGATAGATAGATAGATAATAAGAATTATTTAGTAACAAGAAGCTCGCCTCCCTCCCAAGGCCATCAGAGGTAACCTGGCAGCACCTTTTCTGTCGCGCGTTTTTGTAACTGTGAAACAACGGGGAAATGTAGGTTTTTGTAGGTAATGTTGACGAAACGTCCTTCGTCTGTCTGTAGTTGTTTTTTTTTTCCATTAACGCGATTACTAGGAAATGCAATGATATTAAGATTTTTTAGTAGCCATTTAGCGGGAGCAGGCATAAAAAAAAAAAAAAAAAAAAAAAAAAAAAAAAAAAAATATATATATATATATATATATATATATATATATATATATATATATATATATATAATCATACGCACATAGATGTGTGCATATATATATATATATATATATATATATATATATATATATATATATATATATATATGTGTGTGTATATATATATATATATATATATATATATATATATATATATATATAGAGAGAGAGAGAGAGAGAGAGAGAGAGAGAGAGAGAGAGAGACTTTTGACTTTGACAGAGAGAGAGAGAGAGAGGGGGGGGGGGGGGAGACAAGTACATGATAAGTCCATTCCTGGGATCACATTTATCACATACGAAAATACGAAGTATATATATTTTAGCAAAATACAGTGATGCTCCTTAAAAAAAATTATGTAAAAAATGTAAAGAGAGAGAGAGAGAGAGAGAGAGAAAAGGGGGGGGGGGGAAATGTATTGATTTTGGCACCTCGTTTGACCTACATTTTTTCACCAGGCTGTAAACACGAGTCTTGTTCTGTAATATTAATACACCACCACGTGGTCGGCCTCCCTACTCATAACACAAGCACCGGCGTAACAGAAGAGGAAAATTATGAAATATATATTCCTAACACTAGTGTTCTGCTTGACTAAAAATCTTCCCACTTCGCTGTTGTCTTTCTACAAGTAACACTCTGGCTCTTCTATTGTTTTTGGTTTGAATGGCAATGAAACACTAATTACCTTTTACTTTTTAGAATGAAATATTATTGTTTAATGTTAGAGGATCTAATGACATATCTAGTAACACACACCGAAATCCTGATTCTGAGATAAACAAATTGTTTCCATAAGCATAAACTCACATGTTCCTATAACCCAAGTCTTCAGGAATGGTCACAAATAGACCGCAATGAGTGAGCTGTTACTACGCCTTACTGTTTGGAAGTTATCAACCATAAACATTGCAGAGTACCAAATGCAGTCGTAAAATCAACACCTTCCCGCCACAGTGAAGCCGCTTCGATCGCAAAACAAACAATCTCTCCCCCAACAAGAGATTTGAGAACCCGCTTAACCTCGGGGACAAAAACAGCTCATCGGCCACTGTAAACACGCAGCCGACGTGCTTCGGTGACTCCAAAATGCACTGCGCATCTTCAGAGTGAGAGAGAGAAAAAAAAGAGATAATTTTCTTCTTCGTAGCACACTTTAGCGTTCAGAACGAGTGATATGAAGTATATAACGTCCTAATTGAGCTCTCGTACACCTCCCTGTGGTTAGGAGGCAATGGGTACGCGCGAAGAAAGGAATGTTGCCAATGTCATGGTAAGAACTGATTTTCTTTTGTCGATATTTTTTTCTCTAGGGAAAAGTTGCGGCAATTGTCTTAGGCTTTTTCCTTCACAGATCTTGCAACTATCAATTGTTTTCCTTTTTTTTTTTTTTTTTTTTTTTTGCTTACATGGGAAAACGATTACATAAGCAATTTCTGTCTTGTACTATTTTTAATTTAAATAGAACTGTATTAAAATGTTACGCATCAGATGCACTGATTTGTTAAAGTCAAGTAATTCGCATTATTTCCATGACTTTGTAATGAGGTTTATCTCATCAATATTGTTCTTGTTTACTACTCCTATAACTTTAATATCCTCTTTTGTAAAACATACAAATTCATATAATGTCGAGTTTACCACACAAATGATGAGAAACAACATAATACAGTACTAATACATGTATTTGTAAATACAACTGCTACTCATTACCACCCCCCCCCCCTTACCCCACCCACATTCATTAAAAAAAGAGAAAGTAATTTCTCTACTCTCTTTCCCTATAGATCATCAATGAACTGCAATGAACCTATGCAGCCTGTCATAGCCATAAATGCGCTAAAATGTGCTCTGCTAAACGCTAAAACATCATCATTCCCTGTGCTGAGCGACCAACTGCAACCCCCATTTGTGCAACATCAGAGTAAACACTTTTTTTTTGTTTGTTTGTTTAGAGATAGTTGCAAAGGATTTTTTTTTCTCTCTCTCTCTAAATCACTGAATATTCTAAATGATAATGACAATAATGATAAACATATTCTACACATCCGCGTCAATTAAAGAAAAAGATAGAAAAAAGGTAAGATAAGTTAGAGGGATATCGAACAGGGAATGTTTATTTCTCTCACCGAGAATCTGCTGACGCTGCCAATTGTGGCTAGCGACACTCACTCCTGTTAACTCTTCTGCCAACACTTTGCACTTAAGTTTCCTTGTGAAAATAGCACTCTAGATGTAAAATGTTTTCCTTCCGATTAAGCTTAAGAGGAATGGCAGTCAAAATGCAATAGTTTTGTTTTATATGTAAACATGAACACGAGAGTTCTCTCTGGTTGGGTAGAGGTAACGTGATATACCATAATAGAGATTCATATTAACTACAAACAGAACCTTAGTTATGAGTTACCGCTATGTGTTATTAGTTTAGCCTTACGCTCTTAATGATATCGAAATTATATAAACACTCTACAGCTTCGCATTAGAACAAACACTACATGCACGACTGCAACACCCACTCTGTCACGAACAATTCGCAACCGACCACTTCCCAACAATAAAACATTTGCAAAGACGTTATTCCACTCCATAAGCACCAATAAACAGTTCGTGTTCGGAGACTACCTCGTTCGGACCAAGCCGGCGTAATTATAGAGGGAAACAATCACCGTGGACAGGAGAGGGGAGAAGAAGAAAAAAGTTTCGGTATAAGAAGAATGCGAGAACAAAGATCTGGTGATAAGAGAGGCTTGTGATACTTCAACAGTGCAAGGGATTGCATCGCTCTCTAAGTCTGCAACGTTAGAAGGTTTGTGCTTAGCGTAATACAAATTCCTCATTCAGTCGTCGGCTACGCCCACTCATACCTATGAAATATACTGTTGCGAGACCATCAATAATAATAGATCTCGCTTTTCCGATGGGTGATGTCCTAACCGATCTAGCAAGTGTGGACGGGAAGTTGATGGTACATGTGGCAATAAGTAACGCTGGGATGGTTTTATGCAAGAAATGCTAGGGGTGTTCGCCCTTACAGACGTCTAGCACCTGTAAAAAAAAAAAAAAAAAAATCGAAATTAAAGTGTTAAAATTCTAATGTATTATTGTCACGATTGTTTCAGTATCACATAAGAATTTCAACATGACAGACAAACTGATTAGAATAATATTTTGTTTGCTGTGAAGATATTCTATTTCAGATATTTTCTTTCATGAATCCATAGTTATCTTTCAGAAGAACTGAAGAGAAATCACGAAAATGATTTAACCGTATATATGCCACAGACAAATGCCTTTCTAACTTGTGAAGGATGAAATATGAAAATTGCTCATAAATAGCAGAGATCGCTATCTCGGATTTTGACCCTTAAAAATGCATCATAAAAAAAGCCTATAGCGTGTTGTTCTTACCCTTACCACAGCTCCTTATTTCGGCGGACTTTCGAAAGGCGACCATCGCGTGGTCTCTCACTCTCCCACCGAACTGGATCAGTCAGGTCTAGAACTGGACATATCTAATTATTCCTTTAATGCCAGTCTCAACCCAGTGATACCGTCAATCAGATATGGCGTCAATAGCCTGTAGTCAGGACTAATAAGCATAATCGCGACACATCAGTCAGATGTCCATAGCATTAAGGATCTAACGAGTTTACGGTGCTGTCACTCCCACAGGCTCGATTTTTAGTGTCCCTTTTCTGTTGCCGAGTTCATTACAACGTCTTCGCTGTGCAAATTATCGCCCGATTAATCTCATCTCCCCTGAGCTTCGAACTAGAAAAAATCCCAAAGCCGATTTAACACCTTGTGTCCCTCATCCTTGCGAACATACTCGAATATCATCAGTTTAGTAAGCTGATGATGGAGAAAGAAACTCGATCATGTAAAAGCTTTTTGGCAATGGCGGAACACCTGGCTGCTGAGGGCCAAGACTTAGACGTTAAAATAAACACGATCAACGTAGCAGCAGCACTGGTAGTCCATGTGGTTCTGAGGAGTTTACGGGGATCAGATTTCTCGAGACTGAGAATGCTGGAGATAAGCCTTTGTTTACGTCTGCTGCGTGAGAGATGCTGCAGTGTAAACAGGCTCACGGAGTCAGGAAACGCAGGCGCCGTCATAGCAACATTCTGTTTTGGAGAAAAAGAATACGGAGAGCAAAGTTGCGTTGTTTAAACGGCCCTTAAAAGATACTTCTTCGGATATATCCAGGCACATCAACATAATAATGTTTAAAGTATTTCATCCATATCCCTCCTCCACCCCTCTCTCTCTCTCTCTCTCTCTCTATCTATCTATCTATCTATCTATCTGTTTATCTCTATCTATATATCTATCTCTGTCTATCTATCTATCTATCTATCTGTTTATCTCTATCTATCTATCTATCTGTTTATCTCTATCTATCTATCTCTGTCTATCTATCTATCTATCTATCTATCTCTATTTCTCTCCCTCTGTCAAAGTCAAAAGTCTCTCTCTCTCTCTCTCTCTCTCTCTCTCTCTCTCTCTCTCTCTCTCTCTCTCTCTCTCTCTCTCTCTCTCTCTCTCTCTCTCGCTCTCTCACATATAATTTTGTCTTCGTGGTCTAGTATACTTTATAAAAAATTATATATAATTAGTAGAACTAGCATGCGATTTAGCACAATGATATCTACACCTATGGCGTAGGTGTAACCGAATAAAAGTATTGACTCTTGGTAATGCGGTCACGGTATTTATTGCTGCACTCACCCATACCATAACTTTTCCCGCTGTAAGTTACGGCGATCTCCAGCCTGCAACCTGTAATCATAAACCCATACCTATTGCTGAAAAAGGGGGCTTTGAACAGGTGTCCTGAACATAAGTAGGAAGGGGGGAGGGGGCGAGGGGCACTAGGACTCATCCCCCCCTCCCGCCCCGAGTACTGCGCAGTTGTGTTCTCGTCTCGGCAGGACCCCGTCACCTCCTTCCAGTGTCCTCTTGGAGTGTCTGGGCGGGGAATCGGGGACGTTTGTTTGGCTGGAGTAGGTGCTGGTGGGTGGGTGGCTCTCTATTATGGGCGTTTGTGGTTCTATATCTATGGGGGCGACTGGACCGGATATTTAGCGTTGTGCAGTGCGATTTGCTAGGGTTGTTAGTGGGGTTGTGATTTCCAGAGATTGGAATTGTATATAAAAGCGGTGTTCCAGTCGCCGGTTCATTGGGGCTGTCAGAGTTGGTCAGACTAAGGATCTAATTGTCTCGTGACGATATTGATGAGGATATATATATATATATATATATATATATATATATATATATATATATGAATGTATAGAAACAAATACGCACACACGTTATATATGTTTGTATATGATTCGTGCCTATACACACACACACACACACATATATATATATATTTATGTATATATATTTACATATAATATATATATATTAATATATATATTTATATATATATATATATATATATATATATATATATATATATATATATATATATATATATATATATATATATATGCGTGTGTATGTGTATATATATATATGTTTTTTTTTTTTTGTATATATACATATATATGTGTAAGTATGTGTGTACACACAATCACACACACACTATGTGTGTATACATACATATACATACATACATACACACATGAATGCAACAAGTCCACTGCAGCAAATGAACGAGCCTTTATTTCAAAATGATGGAGACTCGCCGAGCTTCCTTCCCCCAGACGAGGCATCCCCCGTTGCACGAAGCCCTACAGCCGCTCCACCGCCGCCGACGCACCATCAAAAATAGAAACTTCGGGTCAGGCTGCAAAGGAGAGTGCTTCTATGGCCATATAATTACATTCAGACGTGCACCAAAATACGACCTTTCTCCCATCCCCTCCCCCCCA
>NW_028234404.1:29884367-29891867 GCF_977035675.1 Penaeus japonicus | reverse complement strand
GTGCAGCTAAATTCAGACGCGAACAAACCAAGACACAAACAGACCAATAACTGTACCCACATACCACATAAATCAAAGTTGGGATAATCTTTATCTACTGTACATGTGATGCCTGTCTGATGCCTGTCTCTCTGCTGTCAGTTTACATCTTGTTAGTCGTCCAGTCGATGTGCTTTTTCTAGCTATCTTCTTCTTCGTCTTCCTCTTTCTCCTCATAATTATCTTCATCCCTTTCTTCTTCTTTTCCCTCTTCGTCCTTGTGTTTCTACTCGTCGTCCTCCTACTTCTTCTCTTTCTTCTTCTCTTGCTCTCCCTCCACTTCCTCCTTCTCTTATTCCTCTTCCTCTTCCTGTTCGTGGTGCTGCTGCCGCTGCTGCTACTGTTGCTGCTTCTCCTCTTTCTTCACCTCCTCCTCCTCCACCACCTCCTTCTCTTTCTTCTTCTTCTCTTTTTTTCTTCTTTTTATTCATCTTCTTCTCCTCCTCCTCCTCTTATTCCTCCCCCTCCTCCTCTTCTACTTCTTCTTCCTCCTCCTCCTCCTCCCGCTTCTTCTCTTTTTTCTTATTTTTATTCATCTTCCTCTCCTCCTCCTCCTCTTATTCCTCCCCCTCCTCCTCTTCTTCTTCTGCTTCTTCCTCCTCCTCCTCCTCCTCCCCCTCCCGCTTCTTCTCTTGGCGCGCTCGTGCATGCCCACGCGTGGGCGTGAGTGAGCACAGTTGTAAACAAACTCGTGCGCGTGTTATGTCCTACCTATTTATAATCCTCTATTGACACAAACCCGACACAGACACCCTCCCGTCACTCGGACAAATATGGATGTAAAGATCTTTAAGACAGAAATGTCTTGTGACTAGAAGAGGAAGAACCGTAAAAGCAAATTTAAATAACTGATATGCCGTCTTTTGAACTAGTTAGCGCACGAAGGCACATGGTACGTTAAACAGTTTCACTAATAAATAAGAAGCACGTGATTCATGGAGGAAAAAAAATGTATAATAAAAACTATACATTTGTCGTCATATCCCTTTTCCTAAAATTTGAATCTACAAGGTGAAAGAATCAAAATTTTCTCCAAGTTAAAAATATCAATTTTCTCCACGTTAAAAACATTAATTTTCTCCACGTTAAAAATATCCATTTTCTCCACGTTAGAAATATCCATTTTCTCCACGTTAAAACTATTTTGCTTGCCAGACTTTCAGTTGCTGATACGACGGAGTATGGCTTCTTTATCCTGTTACGTCTCCGAAGAAAATAGCAAGAGTATTTTCGGAGACAGTCATCAACTTCTCTTGAATTGTGAAGCAAGTTAAAATAGCTATGGATTTGGTGAAGACGCAATTCATCGTTCACTCGTCTATTGTCGTTACTGATGCATTTTAATTCTCGGTATTTTATGGTAAGGTAAGCTGCGGTTCTGGGAATTGTAGCCGTTACTAAATCTACCCCAATCGCAAGCAATCGGCGCCGTATTGTCGTTTTCGTGATTCTTACGTGATAATCTTGGGTTATTGCCTATCGTTTTTTTTTCTAGGCATTACTTAAATTCCGGTGAAAGGGGTCGGCACTTTGCCACTTGACCACTTGGGTTCATTTTTACAATTCCTCGAAACTGCGTCTTGTATATCGGGCGTTAGTGGAAGCGGCAAGCGGTGGACGGATTGTGTGCGAGGGGGGGCAGGCGGGGGGGGGGGGCGGAGGGAGGATGAGTAAGGTGGGGGTGATGTGAGTGTGAGGAATGGGATGTGTGAGGGATAGAGTTGGCGAGGGGAGAGTGTGTGTGTGGGGGGGGGGGAGGGGGGGGGCGATGAGGAAACGCCGAGGTGATGGCGGCACAATGGTGTGGCGTCGTGACTAAACCAGAAGCAGGGAGTCATAGGCCAAAAATGTCAAAGAAACACGAGCCAGTACGGATGTTGCCGAAGCTGACACACTTGGCGGGGCACGTTCGCGGCCCTTGGCCCGACCACCCGACCACCCGGCCGGAGAGGCTTACGTCAAACGCCCAGACGAATGTACGTCAGCAACACCACACGGGCGTTGGCTGTCAAATTCCTGTGGCCCGCCCCCTTTCCCCCACGCCCTTACGTCACGGCCCCGAGGGAGTTAAATCGGCGGCGAAGGTGAAGGTGCTGGGTGGAGGTGCAGGCGACACAGGCAGCGCCGGAGGTTGCTATGTTGAGCCGCCACCTGATGTCAAGGAGAGCGAATTATGTTGGGTATAAATACGTGCTACCACATGACTCATCCCTCTTTTTCATTCCGGATTATGTATATATATATATATATATATGCTTATATATACATATATATATATATATATATATATATATATATATATATATATATACACACACACATACACACCCACACACACACACACACACACACACACACACACACACACACACACACACACACACACACACACACACACACACACACACACACACACACACACACACACACACACACACACACAATCACACACACACGTTATGGGTTATCTCACTACGCATTCGTCAACTTTCTTTCATTAACGTTTTTTTTTTTTCTCTCTCTCTCTCTCTCGTTCACGACCTCTTCAACAGACTTTATTTTCCCACACGAAGCCGCATACTGAGATAGGCCACCCATGCCCATATAAGCATTTAGATCCTGACACCTGATCTGCGGGGAGCTCAACGAAAACAGTTCAGTTACCCGAAGAAGCGTGAATAGGGCTGTGCTCAACTAATGTAGTGTTTTTTTGTTTTTTGTTTTTTCCGCACGCTTTCATTGGCTATTATCGTTCTGTTGTGATTGGCTGACGTCAAATGTTTTCTTTGTTTATCCTAAATAAGGGGCAAACTTGGGCAAATTCAATAATATCATGATCGTCATACTGTCACTGATTATTGAGAAAATGTATTCATAATTTGCTATTTTTGTGATATTGAATAAAACATGAGTAATCAAACATAATACTCCTCTGATAATATTTTTCAATTTTATTAGCGTTTGGGACCTCTTTTGAGCCTTAATTCATAATCAATTCAAAAATACCTCCGGTACGCAGCCTGCTATATACATCATCGACTGTGATTTGTTTACCGGAGAAACAGACGAATTTCATAGAATTACAGCCAAGCGCTAGAAAAGCTAGGAAGGGGGGGGGGGGAGGTTATCGTGTATAAACAATGTACTATCAAGTTTACCTACTGTAGCTTTGAAGTTGACCACTTACCTCCACAAAAGACCTTGGTTACAATTTCTATAATCCGGCAATAAGTAAGTGTTAAAACGACCTCGCTGGATTGAGTGGTTGTTTAAACACTCTAGTGATTATGTGGCCAGGAAATGCAACATGTAATTGTAGGCAGCTCATTCCCGCATATGTAGTGGCATTGCACGGTGATAATTGAAACAACATCCTGTCTAATGATACGCCATTAACGCAATAGTTTGAAATTAATACCGTTAGTATATTTATATCAGAACCAGAACAGAAATAGAAAAAGAAAAAAAAAGCAAATTGATGTATCAGAAAGTTTGTCAACAACATTTTTTTGCTTCGCCACACTTTGTCTGATGTTATAGGTAATTAGAAAGGAAAAACAAATGAAAGCAGAGCCAGATAGAAGGGAAAAAAATATCGCAAAGTCAATGTCTTTTCCATTTTTTCCTCCTCTTTCCCTTCCTTGTCTCTTTTTTTTTTTCTTTTTTTCTTGTTGGTCGAGAATGTTTTCTTCTGCCATTTTGTTTATATGTTTAGCTGCTCTTTTTTTCCCGTAGTTTTCTCCCTCCTCCTCCCCCTCACTTCTACCGAAGCTCCTCTTCCTCCTCTTCCTCGCCCCCATATCCTCCTCCTCTTCTTCCACCTCCTCCTCCCCCTTCTCTTCTTCCTCCTCCTCACCTCCATATCCTCCTCCTCCCCCTCCACCCCCTCTTCCCCCTTCTCTTCTTCCTCCTGCTCCTCCTCTTCATCATCACCCTCACCTCCCCTTCTCACGCTCCTCTTACTCCTCATCCCCTCCCCCTCTTCCTTCTATCCCTCCTCTTCCTATCCTTCATCCTCCTCTTCCTTACCTCTTCACCTATTCACCCTCCCCTTATAATTCTTCCCCATTCCTCCTCCTCTTCCTCGCCCTATTGTCCTCCCTCCCTCCCTCCTCTTCCTATCCTTCATCCTCCTCTTCCTTACCTCTTCACCTATTCACCCTCCTCATATAATTCTTCCCCATTCCTCCTCCTCTTCCTCGCCTTATTGTCCACCCTCCCTCCCTCCTACTCCCTTTCCTCCCTTCTCCACCTCTTCGTTTCCCTATTCTCTTCATCCAAGACAAAATGGCTAGTAAGAGTTGGATAGTTTTCTGGTTCCAATCAGGAGTCTATTCCCAATGAACTGGCTATTCACTGTGCTTGTTTAAGTGTGCAAGTGTGTGGTGTGTCTGTCACAAGCTTAAAACATCCCCTAGGCACGTTTTGAATTTGCAAGAAAATGCAAATAAGGAGTTTACTCTTTTGCAAAAGAGAGTGATTTATTCGTAAATCTGCAAACCGATTTCTTTAGCAGATGCATGGAAGCAGTAACCATTTTTTTTTTTTTTTTTACTGCACAAAAAAAAAACTTTCCTAAGAGAGACTAAACTAAATAAACAGCTGGATGAATTTTTAACATTTAGTTTCTAATTATTCATTTCAAGTCCATTTGTTTAGTTTTGGTCAGTTGGTATTCTTAGCTTTTTAATCAATAAGGTAAAGGTTCAGTGTATTAAAAAAAAAAACATTGCATTTATAGCTTTCTGTACTATACTCATGTTTGATCATCTGTGACATATATATAACGTGATCCAATACTAGGAGATCTTTCGACCTCTAGTGACATTAATGCCAACACATTTCTTGTTTTTTTCTTCATATTTTCACATCATATATATATATATATATATATATATATATATATATATATATATATATATATATATGTGTATATATATACATATATATATATATATATATATATATATATATATGTATATACATACATACATATATATATCTATATATATATATATATATATATATATATATATATATATCAATGAGTGGATGTAATGGAAGTAATGATTATCTTAGTTACTCCTTAATTTGAATATTTACAAGATTAATACCAGGAAACGTGTAGAGATTCTTTCTTTTGTTAGTGCTTAGAGTATACACCTCTTCAAAAATACATATTTCATCATAAATGCCCTCTTGTGCTTATTCTATAAAACACCTGACCTTTACATAGGCTAATATGTCGATTAAGTGTGTACCTTTTATCATTTTATTAAGCTAGGTGAGTTTCTCCTTTACTTCCTATTTGGTTTATCCTTTGACCTCCCATGACCTTACTTTCAGTTCAGTCTCTGCAATTCAAACAACATTTGAAAGAATTCCTCAAAATCGATCTAATGAGAGGAGGGAATATATAAAAATTACACATCAGTACCTCCCACATCACCGTGTTTCTTAACGAAGGATTTCCTTTCAACTGGGAGAAAACAAAGGATGTCGTGGGGATTGCATTAAAGAAGGGGGGACGAAGAGGAGAGGGAAAAAAGGATCATCACCATCATCTTCATCATCATCAATATCCTCCTTCTCCCCCTCCTCCTCCTCATCATCATTATCATCATCATCATCATCATCAGCGACGCCAGGAGCAGCATCACTACCACCACATCACTACTATCACCATCAATCCCATCACCACCACACTCACCACCAACCCCATCACCACCAACACTATCACAATCAGTAGCACCATTATCACAATCAGTAGCACCACCACCATCACAATTACTATCACTAATATCATCATCACAATCACTACCACTATCATCACAATCACTATCACTACCATCACAATCACTATCACCATCATCACTATTCCAAATGATTCAGAGAGGTCAAAGAATAAGCAACAGGCATACAGAGAAGGTGAGGTTCGAATCATTAAGAAAATGCGTAAGACAGAAATAGAAAGGAAGAACGAAAGAAGAGATGTGCAAATGATGAAGATAATAGGAAGAGGAAGAGCAAAATCAGACGAAAATCAAGAAAATGGGAAAATAAAATCATAGTGGGACGTAAAATTTAAGGAAAAGAAAAGGGTGTTTCAAACTAGGACGAAAAAAAATCAAGGAAAAAGATCTCGGAGAAGCATATCTTTGAGAGAGAGAGAGAGAGAGAGAGAGAGAGAGAGAGAGAGAATGAGAGAGAGGGAGAGAGAGAGAGAGAGAGAGAGAAAGAAAGTGATTGAGTATGAGAGAGAAAGAGAAAGAGAGAGAGTGTGTCTACATGCATTATAATTACGCTTTGTACATCATTATTTCTCTGAATACAGAGAAGAGAGAGAGAGAGAGAGAGAGAGAGAGAGAGAGAGAGAGAGAGAGAGAGAGAGAGAGAGAGAGAGAGAGAGAGAGAGAGAGAGAGAGAGAGAGAGAGAGAGAGAAAAGCCACGCAGTTCTCTCTTCCTTGAACTGGGGATTGACTACGATCCCCATGCTTCGTGAGTCAGTACAGGTATTGAATGACTCACTCGCCAACAACCAGTGAGCTGATGAAACAGACTGAGTCACGTGAGCGCATGTATATCACACATTTCCTCTTTGTGCACTTACTCTCACCTGAGCGAGTGGTGAGCTCTGGTTACCACGCTTGATCGAGCTCCATGAGGTGGATACGTTGGAGGAGGAATCCTGGCGATGTGACATGAGGTTCTTTGAATACTTTGCAGCCCACAGCAAGTGTAATAGGATATCTATAAACCTCAAAATACTTACAAAAAGAATAAGCAAAATGTGCAATGCTCACGTAGGCTCACTCGCAATAACCGAATCCAACAAATGTGCAATATTTACTTAGGTTGAATAACCTGTTGATCATTATCCTATTACCCTCGTTTTCCTTATCGCCATGAACTCATAAATTCTCACATGCGTTTCACATGGATGACGCCGCGCCGAAGAGAAAATGCGATCTCGTTAGCAAAGAGGAACGCGGCAGAATGAGGAACACTCTGCAAAGGAGCGGCGGGATGCGGGGGGGGGGGGGCAACCCTTGGCCTCAGGGTTCGACGTAGCATTCATTGTGTCACCGTGATGAGGCAATTGCTCAAGAGACGCACGTGTGTCGGGATAGGAAAGCTCCTCTCTCGAGTGCAATCGGCGGGTCTGGTTTTATTTCTCACGTTTATGCTTGCAACTTCCGTAGGATGCAACTGGAAACCGTGTTATGTGATGCAGCTGGGGGCAAATATAAGGATGATGATCATAGTCAAGATGAGAATGATAGAATTAATTATGAAGATGATGATACTGATGATGACAATGATAATAATTGTCATCATCATCATAACATGATAATAGTAATAATAATAATGATAATGATAATGTAATAATGATAATAATAATGGTAATAATAATAGTAATAACAATAATGATAAAGATAACAATAATAATAAAGATAATA
>NW_028234404.1:29871867-29876867 GCF_977035675.1 Penaeus japonicus | reverse complement strand
ATATACTCAGCTAGGTAGAGTATGAATTGCTTCTATAATTATTTGCAGGGTGGTCCACAAGTTCTGTCTTGCAAGAATATACATAGTGGAGGTTTGTTGGCCTTTAGTAGTAGTGCTGAAGAGTTTTCCATGAGTAATGGTTTTGTTTTATTTGTTCTTTATGGGCATTACATTTATCTACTCTGACATTTCCCATACAAATTAATAAAAATATGGCTATCTAAACACTGATAATCATCATAGCTCTGTAGTAAACTAGTCACATGGAAAATTTGATATGCCATTGTATACTTATACATGAATAAATGTATTTAGTATTATTTTTTTATATCCACCTGGCATATTCTATAGCAATGGTTTTCAACCATTATGCCGGGAGAATTTAAGGGCAAGTCAAAAAGAAGTATATTCTGTTTTCTGTGTCCGGAATTGCATGTTATAACATTCAGTGCTTGGACTGCATAAAGATACAAAAAGTAAACAGACTGTCTTATAAAACAATTGAGATAACATTGTGTGATATAATAATGACGCAATCAAAAACTCAGTGTCTCACCCAATTGCTGTGATAAGGACAAACAATCCTCCACCGCATATATTCTGGCAAATTATAAGCAGCGTACACTAGTTGGTCTTTGCCAGAGAAATTGAGTCACTGAATATCCTTTTTAACCCTTTAATGCTGGGTGACAAGATATTGAGATAGTGGTGGTAGTACCAGCCTCCGGGACGAGACATTTTGTCATGGCTTTTCTTCTGGCTGGTGTGCCGGCTGTTCAGGTGCATTGTGTTTAGACAGCCCCATTGGCAATGGGTTAATATCTGATTGTGCCATTATCCTTCACTTGCACACCGAACAGAAAATTCATGTGATCCATCAGTGGACAAGAAAACCTATGATGCCAACTGCTAGGGAGAGAGTGAATGAATAAATGAATTAGAGAAAGAGATAAAGAGAGGAAGAGAAAGAGTAAATGGATGAGGGAGATAGAAAAGGAATTTGGGAGAGAGAAAAAAAACAAGATTAAGGGAGAATGAGAAGATGAATGACTGGAGAAATGCTTCAGCTCATGTCACCAGGGTTTTCCATGCTTAACCCAAAATTAAATTAATGTGGGAGTGGGATTTTCAAGGCAGATGTCATCAAAACTCCTTTTCACATTGAATTTTTGTATTTTATTTATCGCATGAATACCAAAGAGTAAGCATTGGTATAAAGAAAAAAAAAGAAAAAATTGTTCTTAATTTTTTTTTTTTTTTTTTTTTTTTTTACTGGAGAGATATGCATTTTTGTTTTTATCATTATATAGAATTGCAATAAATGTTTAATCTCTGACGTCCCAGTTATTGTATTTCTCCCCTCAGATATGTCGTTATTTAAGGCAAGAGACTGGTGGTCAACCGTGGTACAGACAGAGGGAGGGGGCGAGGAAGAATGTGATGCAGGATGTTTGGTCATTGCAAATATCAACAATGAAGACCCTCCAAGAGATAAGATTGTGGTTGGTGGATTTTCAGGATCCTTGAGAATATTTAGTCCACAGGTAAGCATTCATCCTTTAAATGTCATATGCTAAAGGTATAGAGAAGTATATTTTTCAGATTTTTTTTTCATGATAGCTAATAGTTGCCAAATCTTAAGTGTAAATGCTAGCATGTTTAAGATGTATATGAACTCTTCCTTGTGAAGTGTTCCAGTAGAAAATCTCTATCTTTTAATGTTATTCTTGGTTCTCATATATTGATGAATCTGTTCTCATCTTATTCTATTGAACCATTTGATACTCCATGATAAAATTAATGTCATATCTAATAAGCCTCATAAGTAATAAGCCTCATAAGCTACTTGATATTACTGATATAACAAGATGGCAAGCAGTAACTTTAAGGTAACATTACTTGAAAATTATTTAAATGGCTTGTCTACTTTTCATATGTAAGAGTACAGAAACCTGCTTAGTTTTGTTTAGACTGTGAACAGACAGTTGTTCAAGATGTTATACCGGTACTAGTTGTGGTCACAATCACATTATGAGAAAACAAATAAGAAACAATAATTTTGTTGATAGCAAGACGCCTGTTAATCAACTCTGATTTATTGCATTATGAAAATTACTAAAGATGTAATTATCTTTTTGACTAAAGTTTATTCAATAACTTTGTGGATTTTTTCGTAAAGATAAGTTAAAATGTGTTTTTTTCTCCTCTTTCATTAAAATTCGCATAGTAGTTTCTGAGAAATGTAAAAATTACCCGGCCAGTTTGATAGTGTTTTTACATAGAATAGAAATTGGTTTCTGTTGCATGTGCTGAAGATGGGTTATTATACTTATCTTTTTTTTTTATTATTTTCATGTTTAAATTTTGGCAACAGTTTCCTTCATTAAACTGGAATGATTTTGAAGTAAAATGATTAATCTTTGTAAGTACTTGGGCTTTGTGGAAATATTAGCTATACTATAGTTATTAATGAAACTTGAAAAAGTGGTGATTTTATTATTATATCTTCTTAATAACTGCATTGTATAATTTATGATTTGACTAGTGAAGTGCTTGACAAGTGCAAGTAATCAAAACATGAACAGAATTCATTTGTGACAAATGCATAAATGACACAGAACACTTCTCAATGGAAAAGGTGTAATTTACATCTCCTGCTCTGTAAAGTTATTCAATCTCATTTCTACTCTTTTCTACATAATGATTCAAGCAAATACCTACCTCATGGTATATATTTTGTTTAATGCTATTATGTTTATAGAACTCCCAGTGTAGGCTTGATTAAAAGAGAAAAATGTTTTTTTATACAGAGTGATATTTATGAATAACAAGAATTTATTTACATGACTGCGAACATTTACAGGCTTTTCGCTCAGAAGAAGGACAGGAAGTGTCAGGATATCGCCCCGATCATGTTCTTCTGGAAACTACCTTTAACTATCCAATCATCCATCTGGCTGTGGGAAAGTTTGTCTCGTAAGTCATTCGTCAAGGGTCAACATTTATGAAGAAAAAAGATAATGCTGTAGTCATTACTATTATATAAGGGAAAAACTTCAGTGTTATTACTCTGTACATGTGAACTTGTGTGGATTTCATTTATCAATATAAGTAAGAATGTCAATTTCTGTTGTGCCATTTATGTTATTTATTATAAACTTATGTTAACCCACTCACGACGGAGGCATTCCAGCCTTGCATGTCACAATGCTGGGGCTTTCAAATGCTTAGGCCTAAATCAATTAAATGGCTGGCACCATATTGTGCCGCCCGGCCACCGGGCTTTTGAATGAGCGATACAGTAGTGTACCACCCGTCCAGAGAGGGTTAATATAAGATACTCAGATATCTGGCTTGGGAATTTTATACTTTGTATCAAGATGTACATTTTAGCATTAGTGCCAGTGTTCCATTTACACCACCACTGCCTGCAAAAGAGAAATTGCTTTTGTTTTTGTTTGGTGGAGCTAACAATGAGGATAATGATATTAATATTTATGCAAATGATAATGGTAACTGTTGTGAAGATTCAACCTCCAACTTCAATTAAATTATGCTCGTCGAATTGCAAAGTGCAAGAGAAGGAAGTCAAGGAACTATTATTGCTATTATTTGCATCAACAATATTATCATCTTTTTCTATCTACTTATTTGTTTATTCATAATTTTTATTACTGTTGTTATTATATTTTATCATTATTATTGATACAGTCATTATTATCATTATTTTGTTTCAGCAAAATCAGCAAAAATCAAGAATGCTAGCTTTCCCTGATAATTCATACATTTTTTCGTAGGAGCAATGACATGCTGCACCTATGTGTCTTACATCCTGACCGAATGGCAGTGTATAGCCTGACAGTCATCTCTGGCCAAGGTGGTCATGGAGATAGTTCTAAGCTCACTGTGGCCTACCAGCACAAGTTCCAACGACATGCTCATTCCATCACTACGGGTAGGAGCAGTTTCCATCAGCTAATATAATTTTAATGGTTTTCTGAAAAGGCTTTTGCTCTTGAATAAGTTATTTATATGAAGTGTTGATAAGGAAGTTTACCTACAAGTTTTGTCCATCAGTATAAGTAAAATTAATCTTCTAAAAGATCTGTAGTTCAGTGAAGTTAGACTCTATTTACCCTCCCATTCTCTTATTCACTTCATCAGTTATATTGACACACTGCCCTCTGTTTCCTTTCATATTCTGTACAGGTCCTTTTGGCGGTGTCAAGGGGAAAGACTACATTGCCGTCCAGTCCCTGGATGGCTGTATCACTGTCTTTGAGCAGGAGAGCTTTGCCTTCAGTAGCTTCCTGCCGGGGTTCCTGCTTCCGGGACCCCTAGCCTATGTTGCTAAGTCTGACTCCCTGATCACAGTGGGAGCTGACTGGTCACTCCAGTGCTACAGGTAAGAGATATTTAGTGTTTTTTTTTTCTTTTAAAATATCAAATTTAGAATACTGAGAGAAGTTTATATTTACTAAGTAAAATAGAGTAATCAGAAAAAAATAGATGAAGAAAGAGAAACAACTGACAGTAAACAAAGTTGTGCAATTTTGTAACATTATTGTCTAGTTTTATAATTATATGGTGTATGTTTTTAAAATGTGATATAAAAAAGTTTCAAAATAGTTATTCTAATGTAGGCTGATGTCAAATGACAATCTGACTCTACATAATACCCCCCTAATATATGCGATACATTTGTGTGTGTCTTCCCCCCCCCCTCCTCCTCCTCCTCCTCCTCCTCCTCCTCCTCCTCCTCCTCCTCCTCCTCCTCCTCCTCCTCCTCCTCCTCCTCCTCCTCCTCCTCCTCCTCCTCCTCCTCCCTCCTCCTCCCCCCTCCTCCCCTCCTCCTCCTCCTCCTCCTCCTCCTCCTCCTCCTCCTCCTCCTCCTCCTCCTCCTCCTCCTCCTCCTCCTCCTCCTCCTCCTCCTCCTCTCCTCCTCCTCCTCCTCCTCTCTCCTCCTCCTCCTCCTCCTCCTCCTCTCCTCCTCCTCCTCC
>NW_028234404.1:29856867-29864367 GCF_977035675.1 Penaeus japonicus | reverse complement strand
ATTGGTATTATTATTATTATTATTATTATTATTATTATTATTGTCGTTGATATCATTATTATTATTTTATTATAATTACTATCACCATCATCAATATCATTTGTATTGTTTTTGTTATTGTTATCATTTTCATTATTATTATCATTATTATCATTGCTATTACTATTATTATCATTATCATTATTACTTTCATCATTGTTAACAAGATTATTGTTATTGTTATAATGTTTGTCTCTGTATATAGTTATTACGAGAATGTTTATTCTTGTAAGCTATTATAAGAATTTGTAAACATTAGATCTTTGTTTTTCAAAGACAAAGAACTTAAATGTAAACTCCATTCTTAGTGAAGCAGTCATTATCCTTTTTTTTATATGATGATAGCTTTTATAAGAAATGGTTTTCCTATTTTATTTCTATACCGTTTTCTGATTTCACTTCCTGTTCTCAGGGTATCAAAGGTGCCCTCATCTTTCTCGGAGATGCTGGGCAGCTCCAGGCATCTTATCTCGGGACTGATCCATCGCTCTTCGTGGCTCCGCCTGCTGAGACGCGGGAAATCAACTATGACCAGACTGACAAGGAGTTGGCACAGCTCCACAAAATCATAAAGGCGTCAACGAAAGACACAGGTATATAGATCTTCATACTTTGTTCTGTATTGTCAGATTGAAGATGATTAGATTCTGAATAATGCCATTAAATTCAGTGTGTCTGTGTTGCAAAGGAAATATGTATACAAATTAATAAACTGAGAAGGCACTGACAAATTTAAAAATATTCTTGTAGGAAATATGGCGTTTAGATCTGACTTGTAATTTCATTGCCAGAAGAATTTTTGGGTGATGTAATTTTTTATCTCGAAATGAATTTCCAATGCATGAATTTCCTGTCCTTTCAGGGATGTTAGTGGGAATGAATCGTGGGGATGGAGATCTCATTGTGTCAGGAACTGTAGGAACACAGCTGGAAAAGTGGCCAGGCTCAACACGGGTGCAGGATATTGATGGGGGTGTGCCAGCGGTGCCTGTTGTGATACGACTCACAGCTCACACACCTCTCAATGCAGTCCGAGTCAATATTGCTGTAGAGAAACCGCTGGCTGTCACCCAAGACACTTTTGTTCTGCGGACGATATGTGAGGCTATTGTATATTGATCAATTTTTAAAAGTATTTTATATTACATATATTTTGTAGAATAAGTTTTCAGAAAATCCGCTTATTTTGTAATTTTGCATTTTCTTTCATTTTCTTCTTACTTTGATTTTAAAGATGAATTTTGTAATGTCAACAGGTGATACAAGTCAGATAATGGTGAAGTTCTACCTAGCAGATCAATACATTCCCACAAGCTTGTCTGTTGGTATTGTCACATCTTACATTACTCACGCTGGTGCGCCTCGTATTATCACTACAAATGTAAGTAACTACTGCTCATTAGGGAAATTAGCACAATAGTCTTGTTAAAAGATTGAGACATCAGTGCAAAAAACTCTCTAGTTATATATTGAATCTGTTTCTGAAGTGAATACCAAATATAGTGTCAGAATAAATGCCCCACAGCTGGAATTGCCTCTGAGGTTGGTGGCCAAGCTCAGTACTCCAAATAAAGAGGCTGACCACAAAATCACTATATCAACAAACAAACCAGCTGTTAATCTGCCAGAATTATTTCCAGGTAGGTTTGAAAGCTCTTTATTGTAGCTGTGTACTATGTGTTTGTAGAATTTCCCACATTGCTGTGGAAAATAATACTTTGTCTTGTATGTTGAAAGGTGTTCTTATAGTAAGAATATGCAATATATGAATCTGTTTAGCAATGGTATGATGGAATATTGTTCTGAATTATTTTCTTTATCATATGACTATAATTATTATGTTATCTAATGCATAGATTTTAGGAATAGGGACCTAGTGTTACTTGAAGATTTTTTTTTTTCTTTTGAAGCAAATTTTCTTAAAGAATACAAATAGCCTGGAATAAGTTGGAAAGCTGTAGATTAACTCTAAGAAAGTAATATTAGCTTGTTTCTATATAAAAAAAAAATACAATATTTAACATCATAAATTGTTTATATTTTAAGGTGAATTTTTGTATTCATTTCAGATTATAGCTTAGATGGAAGTGTGACAACAGCTCTAGGTCTCCAGTACTTTGGAGGCCAAAGTGTGACAATACTCTCATCACGCACCACCAACAGATATCGGTTACAGTCAGACAGGTATGTGTCATGGCTTTATATACTAATTAAATTCTAAAGGAATGATTCAGACATCAGTGGGTAGGGACTTTGCAAAAGACATCTAATATTACCCTCCATGTTGCTTCTGTTATCTTTTTAAGCATGAAAGCAAGAGATTTATTGACAAGGAAGTAAGAAACTCAGCATATTCAAATGATTACAGATTTCTGTGCTTTCCTTTTGAATCTCCCTATTCTTTTAGTTTACTTGCGGGAAGAGGAAAATGTAATATAGTTTTGATATAAAAGACACATGTCATTTTTTAGAAGGTGCCTATAATATTTTTCTCTTTTCTCTTAAAAATAGTTTGCCTTCGGTTTGGGTGATACTCAGTGAGGTTATAAGGAGGCTGAAGAGTTATTGGGGTCACTCAACCAGGAAGGATGGAGAAGAGCTTGTGCTGGGTGTTGCTTCGTCTCTGCCCATCAATGAACTCTTTTCTGAAATTGATGCTCATTATCTGCGCAGGAAAAAACATGAAGAGTTAATGGTAAGAGTAGAGGCTGAGGTTTGTAGGAAAATGTCCATGTGAATAGTTACAATTTTTTTGTTTTTTTTTTATGTAAGGATATATTTCATCCAGTGTGCATGTTTGAATATAAATGCCATGCAGTGCTGTGAAATGATTTTACTGCATCAGTTTATCAAAAGGAAGAAAATAGAAAAGGTTATATATGAAACCTTTCTGTTTTTGCATATCTTATTTTTCATGGAATTTTTTTCTTGCTACCAATCCACAGGGTCAACTTGTACAGAGAGCCACTCAGTTTCGTGCGGTTCAGCGACGTCTGTTGACAAAGTTCAAGGATAAAACGCCAACACCTCTCACAAACCTTGATAATTTACTGGAGGGAACCTATAAACAAATCTTGCAGATTACAGATGTTATCAATGATAATGTTAGGGTAAGGATGTGCATGTTAGATTTGCTAATGGTAGTACACCTAATCTGAGTTTCAATTATAGGAATGTTGAATTCCTGTTTTGCTATTTTATCAGGCATTTTTTTTTTTTTTTGTCGTATGTGTGCTTGTGTGTCCGTGTGTGTGCTTGTGTGTGCTTGTGTGTGTGCTTGTGTGTGATTGTGTGATTGTGTGATTGTGTGTTTGTATGATTGTGTGATTGTGTGATTGTGTGATTGTGTGATTGTGTGATTGTGTGTGTGTGTGTGTGTGTGTGTGTGTGTGTGTGTGTGTGTGTGTGTGTGTGTGTGTGTGTGTGTGTGTGTGTGTGTGTGTGTGTGTGTGTGTGTGTGTGTGTGTGTATGTATGTATGTATGTATGTATGTATGTATTTATGTGTGTGTGTGTGTGTGTGTGTGTGTGTGTGTGTGTGTGTGTGTGTGTGTGTGTGTGTGTGTGTGTGTGTTTTCTTTACTAAATCATAAAGGCTCTTTAATCAATAGCATTAGTACCAGTGAAGGTATACTAATCAGGAAGCAGAGAAACCTCTTCAGTTTTTATTGGCATTCTGCCTGGATTTTGTTTATACCATATTCAAATGGTCATATCTATATTTGCAAGAAGTACTTAATAGTTTTTGATGTACTTGTGTTGAATGGTGAAGAAATTATTGCTTACCTTCTATGCTTATATGATCAATGTGTATGTTTCCTGTCTTAAAATATTTAATTCTCTTAATCATATATGAATCATTTCAATTGATATCAATGGAGTGGGAAGAAATTCTTATAGTAGTTAAGCAGTATCTTTTTGAATATTCTATAATGTTTAAGGAAATAAACTATCAAAAAGCATTGCTTTCTTCTTTTCAGGGTTTGGAAGAAGATGGTTGCCAACTAAGCTGCGTAGTAAGACTGATTTTGGAGCTCGTTCGCCTGTCTGTTAGCATGTCTGACCAGCATTTTGCCCTGCTTTCTGCTACTATCTCCCCTATAGTCCACACCTCTATGGATCAGGTACAGTGCTTCATGTTTGAAGATCACCAGTTCTAATTGATTGATGATGATGATAAAAAAAAAAAAAAAAAAAAAAAAAAATGCAGGATAGGGTCTGTTTGCTTGTAATATAATGGATATCTTTTATATTGATGCTCCTCTTATTTGATCCCTAAAACTATTGTAAAATAGTTATAAGTGATAATTTACCTACACATTTATATAATTCTTTTTGTTGGTCATTGCCTCAGGGCTGGGAGGAGGCCACTGATGCTAGTGTAACCTTCTTGCTGAAAACGGTGTTGGGAAAAGGATCAAGAGATGCTGCTGTTGCTCCAGAGCTCACAATGCCTTCGGACACATCGAAGCTCAAGAAGCATTTAGATCTGCTTCTTAATAAGATCATGAAAGGAGGAGTTCAGCTCACCATTGATAATACTGGTTCAACCAACAATACAGGTTGGGCATATCAAGTTACTAATCATTTACAATCTCTTTTATCAGAGGAGAAATGAGACAAAGAAGAGTAATGATTGAAATGTGTTAGCTTTCAAGCTTAATGATTCCCTTTTAATGATAAACTGTTATTCATTTTTTTGTGTTTTTTTTATAGCAGCATGCCCCTATATTGGACACATAATGTTTAAATTGTATTACAACATCTAGAGTATTTACTTAAATGGCTTGCACATATCTGACAAAATCCTCAGTTGTTGAAAGGTATTGTTTATATTGTACAGATACCCACAAAGTGATAAACTCAGATGATGAGGAGGACTTTGTGGACTCCAAAGCAGTAGGAAAACTTGTGCAGCAAAAGCAAGATGATGACCAAACAGACATTCCCTTGGGTAGTAGGCTAGGGGAGGATCGCGCTAGATCGGCCAGAATCAGATCGGCTCGGCTCATGTCTGCACGCAAGACACCTCAGCGAAGCCCAGGAGATGGAGGTCAGTTAGAGGTCTTTCTAGGTTGAAGAACAAAGGCTCTTGACCAAAAAAATTAGGTTTAGTTGAATGTTTATTCATTATTTTGTTACCCATTACACCATTATACATTGTTATATTTGCTACGATGTGCTTTTATTTTGGTAAAAGATGGTCTATTTTGAGGATATTTATATGCACCTGTAAGTGTACAATATTTGTTTACTTTTATGGTAAGTCTTGCGCATTGTAATATGTGCTAACTCAGCAATCAGCTACTCCTGCCCTTTACTTACAAAATGTCCAAATTCTCATTTAGAATAACAGCAAAAATACTGACATATATAACAGCTAAAATACTGACATAGATAGCCACAGCACTACAGTGCAAGTTGCCAGGCCTCTGCTAAGTCCTCCTATAAGTAGTATTGTATTAAGTTAAAGGAGTGGCTTCATAGATATGATAGTTTATCTTGTGACAGCTGTAATTATTACTATCATTATTATTGTTATTATTAAAATGTCACTGCTTATATAGAAGCACTGCTTTTCTGCCAAGTTTGGAGAAACTTGCTCTTTACAGATGTAAGGTTGCCAATCCCAGTGCTAGGTGGACTGGGAATAGTTTTATAGAGACAAATCGTTCTTACTGTTTGTTATATGTATATTGTTAATTATATAGAAATATGTAAGTATAACTAATGTTATTTTATGGAAAATAACATTTGTATCTTCAAGTCTAGAATGTGATAATTTTTGAAAGCAATATTTTGTTTAAATAGCACTTTTGGATAAGGTTGATTATGTTTGTCATACTTCTGGTATTACAATCTGTATGATATTTTATCTTTAATTCCACTGACATAATTGAATGATTTGTTGAATTGAATAGGGTAAAACATATATATTTAGCTGTGATGAAAAAAAAAAAAAAAAAAAAAAGGAAAAAGATAAAGATGTAGTGAAAAATATGACTATAGATAAGTATATTAATCCATTTATTGCATTTACCAGAATCTGTTAACATGGCGGAGGAAATGTCAACTAACTCCACATTCAATGGAAATATTCAAGACAGAGAGAGTCCCATAAACACCTCGACATTCTCCGAGGAGCAAAACAGCGAAGGGGATCCCCCTGAAGAACAGAACGTCGAGGAAAATGAAGAGGAATCCCCCGAGGAAGAGAAGAATGATGAGGAAGAGGAATACCCTGACGGGGAGAAAAACGAAGATGAGGAAGCATCTCCTACAACAGAGAAACTAGTAGAGGATTATTCTGAAGCTCCTTACAACGGAAGCATCGAAGCTCTTAAGAAGGAGACAACAAAGGAGAACTTGATAGAAAGTCCCGCTGATATTTTTGCAACAGGAGACATAGATGACATATGGTGATTTAAAGTTTGTTAATACTTCATTGAAATCAGTTATATCGTTTCCAGAGTTTTAGGGTAAGTAAAGTAGATGATTAAGATCTGTTTTTTGATGCAAACAAATTGTTATATCAGTTATGTTTTGTATTTGTGAAAAGTACTCAACCAGTTTATACATTTACCACAATTGGAATCGCCTAAGTAGGTAAAGATGAGACTAGGTAGTGCAGAAATAGACAATGTAATTAGTGTACCTTGTTTTTTTTGTGTGCATGCATGCGTATGTGTATGTGCATGTGTGTATGTATGTGTGTACATGTTTATTGATGTGTATATTCTTTCTCCCTCACTATCGTCTATAGTGACATTATATCACAAATACTCATACCAAAGCTGTAGTCATTCCAAAGATAACATATATGTAACATTCCAATCATATAGTAAACGAGAAGATGCCAGTAAATGGGAAGATGATACATCTCCCGTGTATATTCCCATAGTCTAATGTGCAATTCAGGAAAAGCTCATGTAATAGCCTTTCTGTAATCTAGTCATACAGTACACTAAGCCAAAGAACAGGATTTTAAAAGGTTAACTAGATAGTCCTCTTTCTCCCGAGGTGAAAGTGGGAATAATCTATTCCGTCCATTCGCATGCAGGGTCTCCTATTTACATTTTCCGTCCAAGTGTCCTACGAGATAGGTCTGTAAATCAGCTCTGCTATGCTTGTTCATCTGTAAGCCTTGTTTTAATGTTAGGAATGTATTTTAGATGTCCAACAAGTGTGATGTTTATGTAGGAAATTATTATTATTATTATTATTACTTTTATTATTATTACTTACATTATTATTATTATCAGTATTATGGTCATTATTATTATTTTTATTATTGCTATTAACCCTATGATGACGGTACGTCACACTCGTGTAACACAGCCAAACTCCCGATGCCGGGGTGTCATGCCAGTGTGATGATTTCAATGCAATATTGCAATCGCCCGGCATAGGGGTTTTCGCGTAGCGAGTGCCCCGTCGGGAAAGGGTTAATATTATTATTATT
>NW_028234404.1:29849367-29851867 GCF_977035675.1 Penaeus japonicus | reverse complement strand
CTTATCACTTATCATTCATTAATAGATATATCATACTGGGAATCAAAGCAGTGAAATAAACCCACTTGTGTATGTTACCCCACAAAAAAAAAAAAAAAAAAAGTCGAACAGCTGACACTGAAAACCCATATTACGGGATGATTCTCATACCTTATCTCTTTAGCATTTCCATATCAAGATAATGACGTTTGATCATTGTATAAAAATATTCTGTAAGAGGCTATATTCCCAAATGTGTCTGAATTTTCCTCTTGATCCAGCCTCTTACGTAGCATAGAGCAAGTCTTGCCCCTCAGATGCTCATTATTATGATCATCCATTATTATGATCATCCATTTTAAATGCAGGCGGTAAATATGACTAGAAACTCTGAATCGATGTTTAATCCTTCTTGTGTAATTAGTAAATATAACTTTCATTGGAATGTAGACAAGTATTTAAGGACCGTGTACACTCATGTTTTTTTGTTTTTTTTACTCGGTAAAATTAATACATTATCATTATTAATACATCATAATGTAATGATAATGATGCTAATGATTTGAGTAGTAAGGACAATAACAATACTGATAATAGCGATAATATTGATAGTAAAAATAATAATAATAATGATGATAAAAACGATCATAATAATGATAATATTGATTATGATATTAACGATGATACTAATTATAGTTATAATAGTGATAATGATAATAATGATGTCGGCGATCATAACAATTATGACAGTATAATAATGATGATAATAGTAAAAGCAATAATAAAGACAACAATGATAATGATAAAAAGGATAATGCCAATATCAATGATGATAATGATAATATTGATAATAATGCTGACAATGTTAATAATGATAATCACTATAATGATAATGGTGATTATAACGATGATGATAATAGTGATGATAATGATCATAATAATGATAATGATAATTATTATGATAACGATAATGATAATGATTATAATAATAATACCAATAATTATAATGATGATAATGATGATGGCAATAATGATGATAATGATAAAATGGTCATAACAACGATAATGAAAATGATAATGATATTAATCATAACGATAATACCAACAATTGTAATGATAATAATGATGATAATAATGATCCTATAATAATCATAAACATAATGATCCTATAATAATCATAAACATAATGATAACAATGATAATGATAATAACAATGATGATAATAATAATGATGATGTAGATGAGAATGTCGATGATGATGATGATGATAATGATAATGATGATGATGATGATGATGAGGATGATGATAATGATAATGATGATGATGACGATGATGATGATGATGATTACGATGCTGATGATAATGATAATGATAATGATAATGATAAATATAATGATGATAATAATAATAATGATGATGATGATGATGATAATGATAATGATAATGATAAAGATAATGATGATGATAATGATAATTATAATGATAATGATAAAGATAATGATGATAATAATAATAATGATGATGATGATAATGATAATGATAAAGATAATGATAATGATGATGAGTACGATGATTATGATGATAATAAATATATATCCAACATATATCTAACAGCTACTACTACTACAATAACAGTGTGACCATATCCGAAATGTCTCCGTCATTTTGACTTTCTGAATTCAGTAACTTTCCAAAAGTAAATCTTGCAAAAGTTCAATTGAAATGTGGTCTTTTTCCATTACTTTGGTCCGAGGTGTCTAAATTAACGTCATGCTTATATTAGAAAATGCGTCTAATTTGCTGGATGTCTTTAACTTGATCTTCAACTACATTTTGTTCCTCTAATAATAAGAAAATAATGATAAAGAGTTTATACTGATCCTTTGAATTTGCAGTCTGATGAAATCCGTTTGATTGAGGTCATGGAGGGAGAGGAATTGCAGCCAATCAGGGACTGGTTCATTATAATAATTATAGTAATATAATTACTATACTATTACTATTAATTAATATAATATATAGTAATTGTGAACACTAACACGGAAGCCAGTAGGATATGTTCTGTGAAAGGGATTTTCGAAAAAAAAAACTTTCTATATAAAATTGGAACTTGGCAATGGCATGATTGCTTGGCTAATTTAATGACAAGTCTTATGGCACGTGTAGTAAGTTTATAAAGAAGAGATGTGCTAGTTAGCTCATGTTGCAGGGCTAGTCAGAGACAGAGGTGTTTTTTTAATATCACTCCTATATCACATTTCACATTTCAAGTGTCATACACATATAATATGTCAATCTATCCACAGGTGTATACATACACATTCATACACATACACACGTACACGCATATATGCATAAATATAAACACACACACACACACAACTGTATGCATACAAATACATACATACATACATACATACATACATATATGTATATGTATATATATATATATATATATATATATATATATAGATAGATAGATAGATAGATAGATAGATAGATATAGATATATATATATAT
>NW_028234404.1:29841867-29846867 GCF_977035675.1 Penaeus japonicus | reverse complement strand
GTCCAATAGCACTACTTTAAACAGTGAAATTAGTGATGTACGGATGGTATTACTAAAGAATAAGAATCACGCTAATTTAATCTATAATTACCGCGAGAGGCAATAAAATGCTCAGCCACTGACTTCGACACAGTCCTTTATTCTGATTATCATTTTAATTTAACTTCGAATTCACGAGAAGTCACGCAAATCTAATTAAGAATATGCAATGAAACTACACACACGAACGCGCACACGCACACTGTATGTGCGTATGTGTATAGATGTGTGTATGTATGTGTGTGTATGTGTATGAAAGACACAGGTACATACTCAATTCCTTTGTCCTGAATATATTATATTTATCCCTATTTCCCTCTCATACATTTTCTTTTTATTGGTACCTGAACTAGAACGCATATCAAATTCCATTCTTCCTTTATGAAAACCTTTTCAGTCTGATGTTATTGAAAAAGTCGTCTATTCTGCGATTTATTGTTACCGTATTGAAACTGAAGAGGACGAAGGAGATGTACAAGAAGATTCTTCGAAAATCCTTTGAACTATTACTTCGCCCGATTTGTTACTCTCGTTTTGTGTCATTTGGAGAGAAGAGCCTCTCTCTCTCTCTCTCTCTCACATAGACACAATCCCAGTTGATAGTTACCCTCCCCTGTCTCTCTCACACACTCTCTCTCTCTCATCTTTTCTGTCCCACCCCTTCTTTCTTTCTCTCTCTCTCTCATCATCCTCACTCTGTCTCTGTCTCATTCCCTCTCTCTCATAACCTCCTTGTCCCCCCACCCACCCTCTCAGACTCTTTGTGTCGCTGAGAAGAGTGCCTCAAGATGGTGATTCGTTATGGGATAAGGGGCACAATGTCACCAGAAACTAGTAGGATGTTTGTTTGATGGCTAACCATAGGCGAAGCGCAATATTGCTTTAAAATATATCATTCCTCGCATATGTAAGAATACTGTATATGTGGCACTGTCGCATCATCATGTTCAGGCCCATCTCTTGACCTGTTCTTGTGTTCTACTGTTCCCTTCTTCTGTTCTCAGCCCTTTCCTTCATCGATCTGAATCAAGGGGTGACAGTATAAGGACTGTTATATGTCAAAATCCGTTACTGTCATAATTTTCTTGAATATTGACCTTTTACCACTACTAGCATATAAAACGACATAATAATAGTAATTCAAGGTGGCCGTAACGAGCAGTTGAGTATTTTAGAGAGAGGCGGTAGGTGAAGGTAGAAACACAACCACGGAATGCAGTAGAAGGGAAACTCTGCAGGTCACTAGCTACTACTGTTATTGTTATTATTACCAATTTAAAGTAAATAACAAAAATATTGCTACGACTCTAATTAAACTTGGTATATAGTGTAGACTAAATGTTATTGTAAAAAGGACATACATTGCAAGACACAACAGAGGATTAGAGCAACAACATCACCCAGAAACTTTTTTTTTCAGGTCTCCAGATGTTTCTGGCAGCAACAGAAATGCTTTTATGTTTATTGCTGAACGTTGAGGGGAGAGTAACGTGTTGCCACATCTGGGTATCTCGCACAAACAAACACAAACTTTTTGCCAATCTCAGCGGTCAGCGATTTCCTCCCTTTTGATATCCTTCCCGTTGCATCATGATTAGATAAGATTAGATAATAGGATAATGAGACTTGCATAACGTTCTGATGTGCACAATGCTGTAAGAAAGGGAAAGATTGTTCCGTCTTCGAGCGAGGCAACAGAGAGAATGGGTGAGTTAGTGTGTGAGTGAGTTAGTAGTAGGGGTGGTTGGAGATATCCAAGTACAGTACAGAAAGGATAGATAGAAGGCTGTAGAAGTGGTCATAATTTAGATACAGGAGTTGATCCAATAAAATTATGTACCCATGATTATAATATAGATGCATATCATGTTATGTAAAATTTGTTATACAGACACTGTATGTATGTATGTATAGGTATTGTATATCTACTAAATATATACTGTACATATATCTATATACATAAATATGCGCACACACACACACACACACACATTCACTTATCATTATACATTCTTGTTTATTTTCTTTACATTTTAAAACTCTGAATTTAATTTAGTTGTATCGATAGCCTTACTGGTGAGCTTGAGTTCTTGCCAAATATCAGCAACTGATGTAGCTGTGATGACAGCAAAAAATATTAATAATTAAGACTGCTGAGGCTCATCAATTCGCCGTCAGACGCGGTGAAAAATCTGAACTTCCGGAATGGCGCCGGAGGGATGCGGAGGCGCGTGCCTCTGCCTTGTTTTCCTTCTTCGGTAATATATATAAGGGTACATACATGCACGAATATTCCTTAGTATGATTACTGAATTTAGTACTCCATTGCTTTTAAAATTCTATATGAAAATGAAAGTAATTTTATAAACCACATACACAAGAGTAATGATTTTTCCTCGCAGTAAAGGGGATTTGCCTAATGCACAGCACATTACCTTGTATTTAGGTGCATCGAGTTGTGTAATGCTGGCGTGTAATGCTGGCAAAGATAGCTCAGGGGAATCATTAGATTATAATTACTTGGCATGCTCAGATGCAGAGGAAGAAATCTTAATTTAAATTTTGCGGTAGCATTTCACTATCTATCTATTTTCTTTTAAAATAATTGATATAGCATTGTTCTTCCAATTACTCATTGACAATGTAATCTCCAGATAGATTCAAACTATCGGCGTTACAAAGGTGTTAGAAATTAATTTTCAATTAAATCTAGCCATACAATCTACGTCAAACATACTTGTGCAACAACCGACAAAGATAAAACTATTCCTTCGTATGGCTCATTTTGCAAACAGTTGCACGGAGCAGACCTGCATATTAACTGGAATAGACGAAGAAGTAGCACGGTGGAAATTGGATTTCTAAAGACAACCCATCGATACAGTGCATACCAGCAGTAACGAGTAAAAAGGAAGATGCGGTAAAGGCAAATAAATAGCAAAATAGGATTCGGCGGTGTGGATTTATGTGGTCGTCCACAGACAAACGGAATTCCACGAGGAAGGAATGCGGTTTCCCAACGGTAGGGGGAGTTCCGAAGGCATGAGACAAAAGCCACTCGCGGATATGAAAAGGTTAGCCGAGGGTCGTGTGTGGTGTGCAAAATGAGGAGCGTCTTAGTAAAGTTAGTATTTTCATTGTTTTGTTCGGTGTTGTGCGTGTTGTTTACTCTCAACTTTACTTCGTTTATCAATTCACCAGAAGGAGAAAAATCAAAATGCGGATAAAAGGGTTCAGCGACCTTGGACAAGACGTATCCTCAGCGAGTAAATGGGACCAACATGGACTAACTGCAAAACGAAAACGAAAGAAGGAAAATGGTTTAGGGTAAAAACTCGTTTTTGGAAGTCAATGTTAACGGAAGTCTGAAAAAGTGAGAACTATAACGCTCATGACTTTTGTGAGGGCGATTGAAGCTATGAATTCTTACGTGAAAAAAAAGCGGGAGAAATAAAACAACAACAGAGAAGGAGAGAAAGACAATGTGGAAATATGAGAGAACAAAAAGGGGGAAACTTAAACAAGAAAAGATGTGAGGAGGATGCCGGAAACAAGCTTGCAACACACTGAAGTATGTTACTCCATGGCCGTTACACCTGATTATACGAGGACATGGATAAATGTATGCCCGAATTTGCATTTTGCAGCTGGGAAGACGCAAGAGCATTTCAGCGAGAGAGTGCATTAGGCGGTGAATCTTGCTTGATAAGCTTTTTTTTATACACTTCCCTGCGCGTGATGCAAATGGAAAAAAGGTGTTTAAATTCAGTGTGACTTTTCCACACTACACTCGCGATATTGATCATGACAGCTATGACTATCACTGTTACGCATTATGAAATATCATTGTAACTGTGGGAATAGTATTAATTCTAACATCATAACATATATATTATATATATTATGTTATAACATTAATTGCACTATATCTTTTTGTCACTGCGTCTAGCATGAACATTGTGCATGCATATAAAACATAAGTTGCACACACACACACACACACACACGCCCGCGCGAATATATATACATACATATATGCACACACACACACACGTCCGCGCAAATATATATGTATATATATATATAAATATATATACACACATATATACATACACACACACATTTACAGATACATACATAAATACACATACCTCATGGTCTTTATAATCAGTTTCAGCATTTTTCAGTTCGTGTAAAAAGCCTCGCCTCCAGTGATCTCGCGCTCCGTGGCAACACAAGCGAGGCGATGCAGGAAGTCAAGGTCCGCTCTATCTTCGAGTGGAGATAGTAAACCCGCTGCCTGGCAGAGACTAATGCTTTCATGGCGAGTGAGCCTTCGTGTTACCGAAGCTGCATTATTTTTTGGGGTTTCTTTACAGCAATATATGTAATTTTACGTAAGTACAATCATTCATTTGTTCTATCATACACATGCACACGGATATTGACATGCAGATGCACACGCACACACACACACACACGCACTTCACACGCTTACATGACAACGTGATTCCTATTTTAATCCTGTTCTTAGCAAAATGCATATCTTGCAATAAATCCACTTGTTACGGAGAAATCGCTTACTGTGATGCATTCTCCCTTTTATCACACCCACCCACCATTCCTCCCACCTCTCTTATCCGAAGGAAACGCCAAAGTGGCAGCGGTTACGACTTTATTTCCGCCGACAGCCACACTCGGCCCGAAGTCGCAGTGCTTCCGCCGGCCGGCCACCGAGGGCCACCGAGGGCCACGGAGTCTCATCAATTCGCCGTCAGACGCGGTGAAAAATCGGAGCTTCCGGGACGACGGCGCCGGAGGGATGCAGAAGGGGCGCTCGTCGGTCTTGTCTGCCTTCTTCGTTAACACAAGCTCTCTCAAATTAAGACATGCAAATATATTCGTTATTCTGAAAGATGTGGTTTAAATTGATAATGGCTGTCATCATTGCCGATGGTTAT
>NW_028234404.1:29809367-29811867 GCF_977035675.1 Penaeus japonicus | reverse complement strand
ATAATCGTAATCTAAATCATCCTTATCGATAGCTCTTCTAACGCGAAAGGTCTTTTGTCCCTCTGTGCTTTTCATACTTAACCTCTAAATCGATGCTTTTTTTTTAAATCTAAAATCTAAAGTCAAGTTTGTTTTTTTTCGTTTCGTTCCGATAACTCATATGGCAGCTAACTGCACTTCTACCTTCTTTATAGCCCACAATTTGACTAATTCTCTTTTTGAATCCCAATACTTCAAATATTTCCCTGCTTTATCATCATCACCAAGTGAAGGTCTCTAGGAACTGCAAAATATATAGATAAGCTTTCCCTTTTCCCTTTGATATCAATATCTGGTTTTCTTATTTATATCCTTCTACCATAGCATGAGGCTGGCTTTCTTTTATACCATCTCTCTTCTCTTTCTGCATAGTATTCCTTTTTAAAGAATGACCAAACTATCCTTCAAGATATGCTTTCCTGTCTACGATTTTCATTTTTCTATTTTGTACCTCTCCCCTTATCCCCCCCTTCCAACCTGTACATTGGTCTATCTGTAGTATTGATCTTTCTCCTTTTATTTCTTGAATTTATCTTATCGGTACACACACTCATGAGTTCTTATATTTTTACAACCAGTAACAATTGCCTCACGCGCTGTTGGTGACATATAATTTTCTCCTTTGAGTCACCTTTCACAGCTGATGAGGCCCCCTTTCATTTTCCTAGAAACATACATCTTATGTGCTACCATTCTCATGTTTTCCGACCCATCCATTAAAACTTTTCCTCGTTCTAGCTCAATATTCCAGCACTACATCTTAGAAGTGATGTAGAATAGTTGCAACCAAGATCTTTTACCTTTCATTAAGTTTTGGCCACATTTCAATCAATCTCGTGTAGTGCTCCCTAACTAGTAGATCGTTCTATTAACTTTTTTCTGATTTCATTGAACTTGAACATACCCAAAATGCCCACTTTCATTCAATTCATTCATACTTTCATGCCACTTATCCTCTCAACAGTCCTATTCCCCTCCTCATCGTGAGCATTCGGCATTTATTAATTCATACTTAATTCCCTGTAAGTGTCTTCGCTACAGACATTTATCATGTTTACGAGCTAGTCTGTGTGATCTTCATATATTGGTAAACAACTGGAGAGTATTCGGTTTATAAAGTGCAAGTTATTTTTCTTTCTACTAAATTCAAGTCCGTTTTTTTTACTTTCCTAATTGTCTTTACTTTATATTGTATACATACTTTAGATAATAAGGGTGATATGCAATCATCTTAAAAGATCATTATCTTCATCATTATTATTATCTATAATAATGATAGTAATAATAATGATGATAATAATGATAATAATAATAATTATGATTGCCACTTATATCATTATCAATGTTTTAATTTTTATCATTTATACTATTATCATAATTATTTCTATCATTATCATTACTATTATTTTTATTGTCATTGTTGCCACTGTTATTATCATTATGATTATGAGGATCATCATCATTATCATCATTAGCGGTAGTAGAAGTATTAGAAATAACAGTAATAATATCATGATTAGTTATTTTTTATATCGTCATATTCTCTCAATCTCTTTCTCTCTCTCTACACACACACGCGCGCGTGCTATTCCTGTGTCTCTTTTTTCAGAAACTGCCATAAAAAGACCTGCAATTACGCTTACGAAGCACACCGGCGACGAAGCCAAAGCCATCGGGATGCGTTCGGATCCGCGTTTTGAAGCCATCGGAATGCGTTCGGATCCGCGTGTCGATTACGGTCGCCTCCGCGCGACTCCCTCGGGAGGATCAGCTGGCTGTTCCCGATGAATCCCACAGCCCGCTGCGCGCCCCTCGGTCTGAGACCATAAAAGGAGCTGCAGTATAACTGACCTATAACAGTCTGTCCCCCTTATGCTTGTTCACCAGAATTTTAGATTGGAAGAGCCTGCTTTTAGACCGGTATCTATTTACCGAATGTGATACCCTCGAACACGAACGCAAACGCAGGGGCTTCGTCATGAAAGCTTTGCAAGTTTTGACTACTTGTTTGCGGACATTTGCATATGCAATGAATACGCATGAATAACATCACCCAATAACAAGCAAGGGTGTATCATAGTCTGTAATACAGTACATCAGAATCCCCAAGAGAAATGGGGTTTACAAATACCGTCTACGCTTTACAGTTATGGCCTTCGCAGTTTGCATACAGTGCCCCTTCCATTACAGTGAGGGAATTATCACTTGCAATGAATGACAGCGTTTGGGATTCATACGAGGCGCTCCAATTTCCAGGAATGGGGAGGGGCCTAACTAGGCGTATGGATTCCTTACGCCAGTGTGCTTTTAGGTAAATAAACGGCGTGATTTTGAGGGAGCTTCATACAGTAAACCGCAAGAGATCATGTTTATAAAATGAGTTTACCATATAATACGATCAGAAAGGAGGTTGAAAATCTACCTCAGATTTGTTTATGTCAAACTCTTGCTCCATTTCACA
>NW_028234404.1:29794367-29801867 GCF_977035675.1 Penaeus japonicus | reverse complement strand
ATGATAATGATATTGCCAATTACATAACCTGCGGAGGTCCTGAGGATGAGCTCATGGAGAAGGGACCTTTTCTTCGGTCGGCCTGACCTAACTTGGGTCAGGTCATTCTCGATCTTTGGACAGTTCAGATAGGTGACATGATCGCCAAGCCGGTTTGGGTCAGGCGGTAATAACTTGGCTTAAGCTACGGCGGCCATTTTAAACCCACACTCACCACGTGACTTTTGTCTTGGAGAAACCAAAGTGGCTTTTCGTAAAATTCCTTTACCTTTACTTTATAATGATGAGCAATACAGCTTTATTATGGTAATGATGATAATAAGGAATATGATAAGACTTATGATGATAATATTGGTAATATTATTAATGATGATGATGATAACAATGATGATAATGTTGATATTAATTGTATTGATGATAATAACAATAATGGTAATGATGATAATGATAATAGTGATGATAATAATAATAATAACAATAATAATAATAATAATAATGATAATAATAATAATAATAACAATAATAATAATAATAATGATGACGGTAATAACAATAATGGTAGTTATTATAACTATTACCATTATTACGAATGATGTTGATAAAAAATACTAATTTCAGGAATGGTAATAATAATACTGATGATCACTAACCATTTATGGTGTCAGTAATAACAGCAACGTACATTTAAAAAATAACGCGAATTATTACAGACATTATAACTAATAATAGTAATAATTATGATAATGATGTTGATAAGAATAGAAATAATACTGATACTGATAATATCAATAAAGACCATACTTATAAATAAAAATATGTAAATGGACATATAAATCGAAACATACATAAACAAACACACACACACACACACACACACACACACACACACACACACACACACACACACACACACACACACACACACACACACACACACACACACACACACACACATACTTGGATCACACCCAAAGACGTGTCATCAAAATAATGTTCAAAGCTGTACACAACACCGAGAATGTCTATGCACATTGCAGAGAGCAACTTTACGGATATCCAGCAACAAACGCTGTATAAGAACAGCCCAATTCTTATTCTTGTGGCTATGATAATTTATGCTAAAATGTATAAATGTAAGTTATTGTAATTTGTTTGATCTATTTCTGGATTTTATAATGTAGGTATAGGTGTGCAATATATTTTATTATGTAACTAGTGTTAATCTATTACCATTTCAAATAACATTAATTTGTTTTATTATTATCACATGTCGAAATAAATGTGGTCTCAGGCTTTTATCGAACACATTATATTATCCTAAATCAAGACACGTGAAACAGAGGAAGAAACAAACACAAAACAAATAAAATGATCTGGCTTTCCATTCTTTCCTGTACACCTAATCCTCCCCCTTAATCCTCGTCTGTTTGCTTCCTCTCCTCTTCTCCCCTCTCCCTCTCATCACTAAGATCACTAAAGGACACATCCTAGCACATCACCTGTCATTTTGCCTTGCTGGCCGAGTCCGAGTTTCCGGCGCAGCAGAGCAGAAAGTGAGAAGGAATACACATGAGTCGAGGGTAGGGAGGCGGAGTGGAGGAGGGAAGAGCGAGCGCCCGTTGTGGGATGCTGCATCTTTCTACTAGTTGTCTGCTTGTTTCTTCTTCTTATTCTATTGTTCATGGAAGTCTTGTTTCCTTTCGTTCATATGGTTATTGACTAATATACTTAGATATGTCCGTGTAATATCTTTATCTCTCTATCTATTATTCTGTGTGTCTGTCTTTCTGTCTGCCTATCTGTCCGACTCTCTCCCCCTCTCTCTCTCTGTCTGACTCCCTCCCCTCCCCCCCTCTCTCTCTCCCTCCCACTCTCTCTCTCTCTCTCTCTCTCTCCTAATATCAAACGAAAGTCTCATATGGTCGAGGAATCACTGTTTATTGGGTACCTGGTTCTGAAATCCTATGCGTTTGAGAATGAATTTCTAGGAGCAGGTTCTCTATAGTTGGAAGAGGCGTCCCTATCTCTACACTTAATGGAAAATAAAGTGTCGATGACTATCGTTAATGTGAATGCTTAAAGCACTCAAGCTGTATGGAAATTTTCATTTTGATGAGAAAAATATTGATTTACAGAAGTAAGTTGACTTTTACGACTGATTATTTGATATATAAGCTCCTTAGTATAATCTGAACGAATTTATTCCACGGATTTCCTTAATACACACGGAAGCGTCGATATATCGTTCTAGACATTCTATAAAAGACATTATGAGACCAGCAGAGGTGTTATAAGAATGTACACCCCCCTCCTCTACTCAAAAAGATAACCATAAAAAATAATGACAATAGGCCAGGAAAGGTTAATAGTGTGTGACCTTTGAAGAAAGCGTTGGCGTTTTTTAATCTGTAGTTTTTTTTTATGATGGGACGACAAGAAAAGGATCAAAGACTATTAATTCATCAAAATCTAGTGATAATGCCGGTTGATGTATAATCCTTAACATATTCAAATTAATCATCGAGCGACCTTTCCTCTATCATTTCCTTCTATCACTTCCTTTGCATTATCTACACATCCAGATAACACTATATAGCTTGAACCTATAGAATCTTTAGGGTTCATGGTCTACCAAATGGCATATCGAAAAGTAGGTAATTGTATCGGTCTAGACTCTGAACTATGTCGTTATGTTATACTAGCATGTTATGGATGTCAAAGGTGAGAGCTTACAATTTTCAACCCACGCTGCAGACCTTGAGGTAGCAAAGCTGTTGGGCGCTGAGCGTGGTTTGCAAGGTTTGGTATTTTACGTTCTTGAAATATATCTGTGACTGAACCTGTATTGATTTACTTAAAGTAGTTGCTGAATATTTCCCTATTTCAACAGATGAATTCAGTAACAATGCAGTTCTTTCTGTCTCTCTTCTCTTCCGTCTTTCTACTCCTTCCGTCTTCCCCCTCGTTCTAATTTTCTTTCTCTCTCTATTTTCTCTTCTTTTTATTGCTCCTTTACTCTCTTTCTTTCCTTTTCTATCTCTCTCCTTTCTTTCTTTCTTTCTCTCACTCCCTCTCTCTCTTCTTTCTCCCTTCTCTATCTATGTCTCTTTTCCCACTTCTTCTCACTCCATATTTTCAACATGTTTATTATAACGTACAGTATGACGTTTAGAGAGGGTTAATAGCTACCCTTTGTATACTATGGCTCTGTCTATCTAAGGTCTAACTTGATACCTTATGAACTTCACATAACAACAAAATATAGGATTTAGAACATAAATTGATCCAGTTTTAGATCAGCATTCTTGTTTGATAACCATCCTTTGATCTCGGTTTGATTCACTGTGTCAAGTTAAGTCCCAGTGAGTCAACCATAGTTCTAAAGATGTTCCCATCCTTGTCATGAGATGAGGGAGACCGCTAATCAAGGTCATACCACATAATAATCTCTTAGAGCGCCTGGTGACGGAGGTCCGTCTCACTGGAATTTCACAAAGAGCTAAAGGTCAGGAAGTGTTGAGGTTTGTGACCTTGCACAGTGGCGTCAGCCCTACCTCGCCTGGTCGATGTTGAAAGCTTTGAGCATATTCGAGAGCAAGGCTAATTTCACTTCACAGAGAATCTTGAAGCGCTCAGTACTTGAAAGAGAGAAACGTACCTAGTTTGGTACTCCCTTTGTGAGCCAAAATTTATTCCTGAAGCCTTAGATAACCATTGGTTGTGAGATCAAAGCTGAATGATTATCGAAACTTAGAAATGATCTTATGGATATTTTTTGTTGACGTAAATGTAACTTGCCATCATTTGTCCCATAACATTGCCTGCCATTCACTGTTGTCCTATAGTATCTCTTGTAGTCAGTGGTGCAACTGGTGGCTTTTTCTTTTATAACTACCTCTTTTTGCGTACAGGTACGACCTACGTTTCTTCCAGAGCATTGACCCTTTTCCTAGTGGAACATACGTCTGAATTCTGAGTAAGCTGGTCAATACACAGTTTAAGGAAGTGCATGCAAATGTGGCCAGGACCTGTTACCTTTCTGGATCACATGTTTTGAGAAGCATGTGCACCATAGTCTCATCTATCATAATTTCTTCTGTGGTTTAGGTCCTCTTCAGAGTAGGTCCTTTGAGTATAGTTTTACAGCTTTGCGTCTTGCTGGTAAAACGTTCTATCAGTGTCTCATCCTTACCCAAAGTACATACATATTTCCTTTCAAATGGATGTGATTCCTTGTGTATTCCCAATGAGGGTCCACCATACCTCTGACTCAGTGTTCCCATTTTGTAACTCCTTCCTTAAGTATTCCTTCCAGCATGGAATTGCCTAACTACTTCTAGATTTTTGCATGCAGCGCGGGGTTATGTTTTGTATACCAGCTTGGCATCAGATACTTGTTAGAACTGAAATCCAATAGCTGGTCAGTGTGACATCGCACTGCCAATGAGGGACACGCTGAAGTTGTAGTTCAAATATATGATAGTAAACGTTTCATTTTTTTGGTCGATGCCCCTTTTCTGGGGGTCATTCCACTTAGTTGAGGCAAGGCCGTCTTTGAGGGGTCGGTCCCAGAGCCAAGTGGTCCTTGTAGTTTCTTCTGATCTTTTGAAAAGTCTGACACGATTGGATCCAGGGATGATCCTGAAATGTGAAGAAAATAAACATGAATTTCAAAGTTAAAATTAATAAAAAATCAACAAAGGATCATTGGATCAAGATCTGATGAAAATTACCAATTAAAATGAAGTCTTTACAAGACAGCTGGATAAGCAGCTCATCCAAACTCTATTTACACGCGTGAGCACGTTTTCCAGAAGATAAGCAGGCTTTTAACGTTATTAGATTGAATATCGTGTCTAGCAAAATGCTTTTTCTATTGATTAAAAAATTGACTTATATTCTAGTACAAGAAACACAAATTTACGAAGACTGTGGAATAATGCCCTGTTTTTCGAAGTGCTTTGTGTTCCTTCCTCTGGAGAAGAGGAAGGTGTCCCTCTTGTACTTTTGGAGTAAGACATTTAAACTTTTTAGTCTCCTACGCTCGTTTGAGGTCCACTTGTTTGCTTCACCGCAGCCGTTGCAATGATCCTCTCATTCATTATTGATTTTCTCAGAAAAGGCAGAACATGTTGCAGACTATCATCACAGCGGCACTTTATTCATCAAGGCAAATGGCAATTTATACCATCTTATTTTTCATCAAATGATGATGCAAGGTGCTACATCTATTAATGGTATTCTTTATAGCTTGAAATTCAGATCATCATCCTTGCTGAGTATGAGGAGATAATTATTACTTTGCTCGCCAGCCCCATCATTGTTAGAAGACTCGATATTATGTCCTTATTTTCTCTAAGAGTCTTCAATGCATCAAGTATGGCATGAGTTGGGATACTGATCTGAACCGATAGAGTAAAAGATGAAAACATCCGTCACATGTTTAGCTTTACACGTAGCAGTACTGTACACGATTTCTGATTACTCTTTTAATCTGGCAATTTCCTGGTGGAAGACCAAAACATCATCCGGGTTGTTTGTCTCGACTAATGTTATTCTATACAAAGTATACCAGCATTTCCGAGGTAGTTGAATTTGTGGTTGTTTACCCTCAATAATATGCGACCTGATATTGTACGTCCAGTTAAAGCTAAAGTGGCATTGAGAGGGTCTGCTTGGGGTCTTTCTAATTACTTTTGAGAGGGTCTTTCTAATTACTTTTGAGTTTTTGATGATTAAGTCTGCCCTATCTTTATCAACGTTGGCTCGTGACCTTCTAATAGACTCCGTTGAGGATATGCCCATACGTTAAGGATATTATACGAACACTTGTATGGACTCAAGTTATCTGCGGCCAGGAAGAAGTAACAAAAAGATAGATCACATTCTCAGTCAGTCTCCGTCTCTCTCTCTCTCTCTCTCTCTTCCACTTCCTCTCTCTCCCGCCCTCTCTTCTATCTATCTCGGAAGGTCTATTTCCCTTTAAATCTTCACATAATCTCCACCCACATATCATCACCCACAGATTACATCACTATCGACAGAAGCTCCATCAGGGGGCAACCACTGGAAATTTCCGCCGAGATTTTCAGATTCATATTTTCCGCTGTGCCTAGGCCTACCACGAACATATCTTCCCCAGGCCTACAACGCCCCCCAATCCATCACACACGGTATCGTCTAAAGAGAAAAGTACCGGAGATGGTGTCCCTGTCATTGTTACGTAACTGGAAAAAATGCCTCATGGTCTGGCAGCCTTTGGTTGACTGCTCTGATATGGCGACGCCGATCTCCGTCGCAGGGTTATCTTGTTCTCGTGTTTAATAGATTTTATTTATTTTTTTGGTCTTCTTCTAGACTCTCCATTCTATTTCTTTGTTTTTTTTTGTTTATATATTGTTTTCGCTTTTGATTTTTGTTAGTAGATCTATCATTTATACGATTTATTTTTGTGTGTGAAGTACATTACATTCGGGTTTGTTTTTATTGCGTTTTAAGAAGGGTTGGTCGAAGTTCAAGGAAGGCTATTTGTTTTTTTTTCTTTTCCGTTTGATAAGAATGCAACACTTTGTATTACATTAGTGCCTGTATGTGTATAGCATATGTGTGTTTGTATATAAATTTGCATGATAATGGTGGTCACTATAACAACAGAATGTACATTAAAAGAAAAACATGAGCAACAAGGGCTGTATCTGTATTCTTTCTCTCTCTTTCTCTATCTCTCTTTCTCTCCCGTCTCTCTTTCTCTATCTGTTTCACTCACTATCACTCTTTCCCTTTCTCTCTCTTTCTCCCTTCCTCCCCCCCCTTTCTCTCTCTCTCTCTCTCTCTCTCTCTCTCTCTCTCTCTCTCTCTCTCTCTATCTATCTATCTCCCTCCCTCCGTCTCATTCTCATTCTCATTCTCTCTCTCTCTCTCTTTCTCACACACACACACACACACACACACACACACACGCGCGCACATGCGTATGTACGTCCGTGTGTGACAGGGTGTGCGAGCGGCGCTTAGCATTCGAGCGGCGAGAGAGGTCCACGCTGGTGCTCCGACGTGCGGTGCCTCGCTATTGTATGGGTCACGGGCGCCCTTGGTGGAGGTCGGTCGGGTCCTTCCCCGGTGGGCAGATCCGCTGATGTGGGCGTGGGCGTCCAGGTTATAGATGACCCTCAAAAAGAAGAAATGGGGCGGAGGTCGTTGCTCCTCGAGGGAAACCACATTTATTCTTCTTCACGCTGTTAACACGAATTTTCGAGTTTTCAGACGAAATTTCGGAGAGCATTGAAGCGTGGGAAAGGTCATTGAATGACTGACCTGTTTGCTGTGTCATGTATTTTCTAACAGGATGGGAGGGCGTGGCGTTATCACAGTGAAGATTATTTGATAAATTGATTATGATCACCCTTGCAAACCGTGAAATGTTAATAGCATCAATGAACCGTCTAGTCTATTTTTAATTAAAGAAATAAAGGATGTTTATATCGTGAATGCTGTTGATAC
>NW_028234404.1:29764367-29766867 GCF_977035675.1 Penaeus japonicus | reverse complement strand
GCATGCTTGATGCTGTAGTATTAGGCTGTAGGATGGCTGCTGTCGATTCGGTAGTGATGTCTTCTGGCGTCTGAGGCGGGTGGTATTGATGATTGATGCGGGCGGGAGCGATGAGTTAGTACTGTGCTTAGGAGGTAGTCTGTCAATATCTGTGGTAGTGTTAGTGTGATCTTATTGGCGGGCGCGTGAGGCTGCGGATTTGAGGAGGGAGGAGGGTGTGCTGGAGGCGGATGCGGGTCTCAGTGTATTCTAGCTATTCGGGATGCGGGATGTCGTGAATGAGGGCTTCGGGGAATACGAGTTTGTAGTGATGCGTGTGAGTAGTTCGGCAGGTTACAACCCAAAAATCGCAGGTAAGCCAGGTGAAGAGACGGAGAGCGGGGGATGCGTGAGGAGAGAGGAGGTAGGCGGTAGGATGTAAGGTATGTAGAGGCGGCGGGAGGCGGGAGGTGCGTAAGTAGGTCGTATTCTCCGTGAAAGGGCGGAGAGATGAGGTAGGAGGGGAGGAGGTAGGAGGAGGAGGAGGAAGAGGGTGGAGGCTGTTGGAGGGAGGAGGGAGGAGGGAGGATTGGAGGACGGCTGATGGGAGGATGGAGGATGAAGGATGGAGGAGTGTCGGAGGGATGAGGGTGAGAGGAGGAGGGAGGCGGGAGGAGGGAAGAGCGGTGGAGGGTGGAGGCGAGGAGTGAACACAGCTTAGGGGAAGGCGGGAGGAGGGAGGAGGGACGAGGTAGAGGGAGGAGGGAGGAGGGAGGAGGGAGAGGAGGGGAGAAGTGAGGAGGAGGGAGGAGGGAGGAAAGGAGGAGGAGGGACGGAGGCGAGGAGGGAGGAGGGAGGAGGGAGGAGGGAGGAGAGAGGGAGGATGAGGAGGAAGAGAGGAGGGAGGAGGGAGGAGGAAGAGGGGAGGAGGGAGGAGGGAGGGCGGAGGGTGGAGGGAGGAGGGAGGAAGGTGGAGGGAGGAGGGAGGAGGAGGAGGAGGGAGGAATGAGGAGGGAGGAGGGTTGTGGTAGGAGAAGGAGGAAGGAGGGAGGAGGTCGGAGGGAGGAGAGAGGAGGAGGAGGGGAGGAGCGTGGGAGTCGGGAGGAGGGAGGAGGGTGGAGGGCGGAGGGACGAGGTGGAGGGAGGAGGGAGGAGGGAGGAGGGAGGAGGGTGGAGGGTGGAGGGAGGAAAGAGGAGGGAGGAGGGAGGAGGGAGGAGGAGGGAGGAGAAGGGAGGTGGAGGGAGGAGGGAGGAGGGAGGAGGGAGGAGAGAGGAGGGAGGAGGGAGGAGGGAGGAAGAGGGAGGAGGGAGGAGGAGGGAGGAGGAGGGAGGAGGGAGGAGGGAGGAGGGAGGATGAGAGGGAGGGGGAGGAGGGAGGAGGGGAGGGAGGAGGAGGAGGGAGGAGGGAGGAGGAGAGGAGGGGAGGAGGAGAGGAGAGGAGAGAGGAGGGAGAGGAGGGAGGGAGGAGGGAGAGGAGGGGAGGAGAAGGGGGGAGGGCGGAGGAGGGAGGGAGGAGGGAGGAGGGAGGAGGGAGGAGGGAGGAGGGAAGAGGGAAGAGGGGGGAGGGAGGAGGGAGGAGGGAGGAGGGAGGAGGGGGGAGGGAGGAGGGAGGAGGGAGGGAGGAGGGAGGAGGGAGGAGGGAGGAGGGGGGAGGGAGGAGGGGGGAGGGAGGAGGGGGGAGGGGGGGGGGAGGGAGGAGGGAGGAGGAGGAGGGGTAGGAGGGAGTGAGAGAGGAGGGAGGAGGAGGAGGGTAGGGAGGGAGGAGGGAGGAGGGGAGGAGGGAGGAGGGAGGGGGGGAGGAGGGGGGAGGAGGGGGGAGGGGGGAGGAGAGAGGAGGGGGGAGGAGGGAGGAGAAAGGAGGAGAGAGGAGGAAGGAGGGAGGAGGGAGGAGGGAGGAGGGAGGAGGGAGGAGGGAGGAGGGAGGAGGGAGGAGGGAAGAGGGTGGAGGGAGGAGAGAGGAGGGAGGAGGGAGGAGGGAGGAGGGGGGAGAGGAGAGAGGAGGGAGGAGGGAGGAGGAAGGAGGGAGGAGGGAGGAGGGAGGAGGAGGAGGGGGAGGGAGGAGAGAGGAGGGAGGAGGGAGGAGGGGAGGAGGGAGAAGGAAGAGGGGAGGAGGGAGGAAGAGAGGAGGAGGAAGAAGGAGGAGGAGGGAGGAGGGAGGAGGGAGGAGGGAGGAGGGAGGAGGAGGTAGGAGGAGGAGGGAGGAGGGAGGAGGGAGGAGGAGGGAGGGAGGAGGGAGGAGGGAGGAGGTAGGAGGGAGGAGGGAGGAGGGAGGAGGGAGGAGGGAGGAGGGAGGAGAGAGGAGGGAGGAGGGAGGAGGGAGGAGGGAGGAGGGAGGAGGAAGGAGGGAGGAGGGAGGAGGGAGGAGGGAGGAGGGAGGAGGGAGGAGGGAGGAGGGAGGAGGGAGGAGGAAGGAGGGAGGAGGGAGGAGGGAGGAGGGAGGAGGGAGGAGGGAGGAGGAAGGAGGGAGGAGGGAGGAGAGAGGAGGAAGGAGAGATGAGGGAGGAGGGAGGAGAGATGAGGG
>NW_028234404.1:29746867-29751867 GCF_977035675.1 Penaeus japonicus | reverse complement strand
AGAGAGAGAGAGAGAAAGAGAGCGAGAGAGAGATAGAGATAGATAGATAGATAGATAGATAGATAGATAGATAGATAGATAGATAGATAGATAGAGAGAGAAAGAGAGAGAGAGAGAGAGAGAGAGAGAGAGAGAGAGAGAGAGAGAGAGAGAGAGAGAGAGAGAGAAAGAGAGAGAGAGAGAGAGAGAGAGAGAGAGAGACAGAGAGAAGAGAGAGAGAGAGAGAGAGAGAGAGAGAGAGAGAGAGAGAGAGAGAGAGAGAGAGAGAGAGAGAGAGAGAGAGAGAGAGAGAGAGAGAGAAACAGACAGACAGACAGACAGAGAGAAAGAGAGAGAACGGAAGAGAAGAAGAAAGAGAGAGAGAGGGAGAGAGAGAAAGCTCAGATAATGAGAAAAGAAGGAGAGGACGAAGAGACAAGCGACAAAGTTTATGAAAATGATGATAAACGGCAACCCGCGCCGTCATGAAGACTTCCCTGATTTACTTATCATAAATTGCCCGCTCCAAAGAGGCTGGATTCGCACGACTTTCTAGACCATTAATCACTGCACGAGGAAGGGGTAAGCGATAGAATTTAGGGGGGGGGGTGATGGAATGCGGTAGAGGGGGATAGGGCGATGGAATACGGTAGAGGGGGAGAGGGGGGGATGGAATACGGTAGAGGGGGAGAGGGCGATGGAATACGGTATAGAGGGAGGCGATGGAAAGAGGTAGAGAATAGGAGAAATGCAGTAAATTTAATGTAATGTGCGGTGTGATTGAAAGATCATTTCTCTCTCTATTTGACACAATTTGAATACACAACATACCCATTAATTCAGCCTAATTTCAAGTTTCCATTAAATCTATTCATTCATTTCGTAATGATCATGACACACACACACGCACAAAAGAACTCACCAATATATTATATTCCTCAACATTGTATTTTACACGCTTTGAATACACGCCCTTATATCTATCCCATATATATTCAACATCGTGATCTATTTCGTAATGATCACCACACGAAAAATATAGAAAATTTATCGAATCATTCCAAAACTTTTAACAACATCCCCATGTTTACCTTTAATCGTTTCTTTTATCTTTTCTTTTTACCTTTTATATTTACCTATATTTATATTTACCTTATATTTACTTTACCTTATATTTACTTTATATTACCTTATATTTATTTTATCTTTACCTATATTTACCTTTTCTCTTTTCTTTTCTTTTTTTTTACCTTTTATATTTACCTATATTTATATTTACCTTATATTTACTTTATATTACCTTATATTTACTTTATATTTACCTATATTTACCTTTTCTCTTTACTTTTATCTTTCCTCTTTTCTTTTCTCGAATAATCTCTCCCACGGTCTGTCTGTCTTTCAACCTTTCCTTTGCACAGCATCCGGGGACTGATGTTGCAAACGCCAGTGGGGAGAACACGAGGAGAGGATTGATGGGGGAACCGATGGTGAAACACCGCAGTTGCAAAAGGAATCCTCGTTGCGAAGGTCGGAGGGGCTCATCGAAGAATGGTTTTCTTTTTTTTTCTTTCTTTCTTTTTACTACTTCTTTTATTATAATCGAAGAATATTTTCATTTTTTTTAAATATTTTTACTACTTCTTTTATTATAATCGAAGAATGTTTTTATTTGTTTTATTGTAACCTTTTTTCTTTTTACTACTTCTTTTTATTATCATTGCCATTATCACTGTTATCATTACTACTACTATTGTTATCGTTGTTATTATCATCATCATATCCTTTTTCATTATCATATCATCATTATCATCATTATTTTTATCTAAACAAGTAGTAGTAATTATTATTACTGTTATCATTATTATCATTACTATCATCATATCACTACCATTATTATCATTATCATCGTTGCCCTTATCATCGTGTCTATGATCATTTTTCTCATTATCATCCTTATCAGCATTACTGTTACTGTGATTATGACTATCACTATTATCATTGTTCGCACTATTGTTATTGTTATCATTATCATTATTTTTGTTATTTCAATTGATTTTGTTATCGTTATCATTATCATCATCTTCATTATCACTACTGTTATTCTTATCATTATTACTATTAGTATTATTATCATTAACATTATCATTATCATCATCTCTATCATCATAAATAATCGTCATTACAATTATAATTCATATTATTTTTGCTATTATCCCTGTCATCATCATCTTCACTATAATCATCATCACCATCATCGTCCTCATCATTTATCTTAATTATTCTCATTATCATAATTCTGATCACTTTCATCAACCTCATGTTAAATCATCATTATCTTTCTTATTATTATCACTAAATACTTGGAAATATTATTATGATAACAAAAATCAATACTAATGATGATTCATAGTTATCATTATCATCATAATGATTAATATAACTGCTAATACTAATGTTATTATTGTTGTTGTCACCATAAGTTTATTATTACTGTGATAATCATAATCATTATTATCATTATCATTAACATTATCATTGTAAATAACATCAATATCACGATTATTTTCAATGTTATCATTATCATCCTTATTTTCATCGTTGTTGTTGTTTATGGTGTTGCTATGACGATTAATAATCCTCCGACTATTAATCGCTGCTCCTGAGGGGGGGTAGGGGGGGTAGGGAGGCAGGAACATATAAGTTATTTACCCGTTGAATTAATTAGCTGATTGACTGATATGTAGATAAGTTATGGATCAATTGCTTAATATAGACAAATGTTGTCGTCACAGGGAGAGTAATGATAATGATGATAATGATGACAGTATCATTATCAATATTAATACTAATAGCCGTCGTCAGGATGAAAAAAAAGAAAAAAACAAAAAGAAGCGAGAAAAAGAACTACGATAATACCAATTAGAATACCATAACATGCATATCTATATATCAATCAAGCCTTCATTCCCATTGCAGCCAACAACTGGAATCACCCAGCGTGACCTTCGATGGCGCGAGGACGACATTTTCACGCAGAAGAAGTCAGCAGCAGCCAACGCCGGAGGGCTGTCAGCAGCAGCTGTTGTCTAGACATTGTCTCGAAGCCGTCTAGTGTCCTGACCGCTGATGCCAGTCGTCGCCGCAGAAGACTATCTGTCAGCCTTGCCAGACGCATTACTCTGGCTGACCCAGCTTGCCTCGTTGGCCGTCCCGCGCCCTACTGACCTCGCCGGACAACAGGCGATTCGTCTCCGTCTGCGCCATAACCTGTCGAGCCGAGGAAGATGCGATATTAATGAGCCAGGAAGTACCATTTTTCTTCTAAGCTTCAGAAGTGGTACGAGCGATAAACATGTGCGCCAGATCAATACGATATTTTCCTTTTGTTATCGTTTCGCTCTTATCTCCAGTATATTGAATTAGATTTAAAGGTGATCGTCGATATTCTTAATTTTGTGAATATTTCAGCTTGCTTTAATACAGCGAATTCCTGCTCGTTACGTTTATTTCTTGCAGAATTCACGGAAAGCGGTCCCTGTATGCAGCTCCTTTATCGCCCACAAAGATTGGCTTATGCATAAAAGATACAGGAGTTTTACAAGAAGGTTAAGGTTATGAGACTGAAAGACCTCGTTATCCACCACTTTACTACTGAGGTAATAACCAAAGTCCCCTATCTTTTCTCCTGGTACAGATATCCATAATCATTGTTGTCTCCGGCTGCGCATATCAGTTAATTTATCCTTCCGGGCCGAGCCGTTAGACCGCCTTAACAGCTAATGCCTTCGCGGCCATGTACGGCGCCCAGGCAAGCGCTACGGGAGGGTCAGCGTGGTGTCGCCCTGAACAGAACATAGCGTGGCCCTCTTTGGGGACTAACGCTTGGGATAATTATTAAGGGCAAGTCGTCTGGATACTGGTTCTTGTAGGTTAGCAAAGTTTTTTTTTTTTTCTCTCTCCCTCTTTCTCTTTCAGATCTTCCTCTTCCTCTTTCTTAATCTTCCTCTTCGAAGAGTGTTCTTTTTTCTTCTTCTTCCCATCACGGTCTTCTTTGATTTTTCAATCGTTGAAGTTTTCCATACATGTCGTTTATACAGGACGTCCCCTATGAAGCAACGGTGTCTGAATTTATTCACCTCCATTATCTAAACCGTGATTATATTAATTAGTATAAATCAACAGTAACGCGCCCGTGACAGTTTATTCGGGATTACGTCACATGGCCAAAACATATAAATCAAATTGATATTCCCTTTGACACTTTAGAAACCTACTTACCCCCCCCCCCCAATGGCCTTCCGCATCCCTGGCCATAAATCCTCCAAGTGGAAAGCCTCACAAAGTGGACAAGAAGTAAGAAACCTCAGTGATGCACAGGGAGTCTCCCACAATCGACGGAGGTTAAAGTGTCTTCGACCTGATAAAGTGTCTCCGGCTGAAGGCGAGGCTGAGTGATCGCGTTGCTGCCAATACTCATGACGGATTGCAAGAGGAGAAGGGTAGACGGAATCAATTCAGAGGAATATAAGAGGGAAATAACCGGAAACAACTTGTGATTAAAAAGGTATATGTCGACTGCTTAGGCATAAAAATTATGATGATGATAGTAGTAGTGGTGATGGAATAAAGTGATGATAATAATGACAAAGAATTACAATGATAAAAACGACAAATGGTAATAACAATAGTATCAACAACAACAGCAACAATAATGGCAATACTGATAATAGTGATAATAGTAATAGTTATGATAATGATATTAATGATACTAAAAATAATAATGATAATAACACCAAAAATTGTAATCATATCAAAATTAATGATGATCATAATGAGGGCAATGTTAACAATAATGGTAGCAATAAAACAATGATACAGACCATGAAAGATAATGACAGTGGTAATGAGGATAAAAATGATAATGATAACAATGGTGATAATCTCTGCATCTTTCAAGCTTATAATTCAAAGGAAGGTACACCCTAAAACGGTACCACATATGTAATTCCTTGAGTCCC
>NW_028234404.1:29738303-29740803 GCF_977035675.1 Penaeus japonicus | reverse complement strand
GCGACTTCTACCTTTCCCTCTCTCCCCTCATCCTCTCCCCGCCTCAAAGAAAGGAGGAAAACCAAAAAAAAAAAAAAAAAGGAAAAAAGAAAAGGGAAAAAAAGAAACCAAATTGTCACCCCATAGAGACCGTAACCCCCCCTCCCAACCCCATCCCCCGCACCCACCTCCTTCCACCCCATACCTAAAACCAGCAAAAAAAAAAAAAAAAAAAAAAAAAAACCTTGTAAATGAAACTGACATTCCCCATAGAAGGAAAGAGGCACAATTTCCTCCAAATGCCTTTTTTTTTTTACCTTTTTTTGTGGTTCATTTACTTAAAGAGAGGACGGAGAAAAATGTCCGAAGAATAGGCTGAATAACAACGAGAAAGGAGGAAAAAAAATAAATGGGAAATAATGTTTGATGCGTCGCTGATTTCAAAAGAAGAAGAAGAAGAAGAAGAAGAAGAAAAAAAGGGCTGAGGTAGGTAGAGAAGCCTAATGAATCGACTGTCTATTCAGAAGTGGATGGTCAATAATATGTGTGTGTGTGTATGTGTGTGTATGGTGCTTCCGAGTAGAATACCTCGACATATTGAAATCATTAGAAAAATGAACAAAAGTCGAATTTTACCGTCTTTGTTTCAGTGTTAGAAATAAAAGTACTGATAAACTTATATAGCAATGATAATTGTTAATAAAATCAGTGAGACATAATGTCGATATCACTATGGAATTTAAAAAAAGATAAGCCAATAGACGGATGAAAATGTGGCTCATATCAACGTCCATGACAGCCAAGCAATATCTTTAGGAGGAAGATATAACAAAATCAACCACTTCGATCAAGGACTATCAAATACCATTCTATTTTTCCCTACATGATTTTTTTATTTTTTTATTTTTTATTAACAGAAGCGAAAAATAGCTTGGGTGTTAAAGCCATTTGTGTAATAGAACCGCTGCTGTTGCTGATGGCCTGTGATAACAGTGGAGATATATGGTCATATTTTTTCTTCAGGATCAAGTGAGAATTACATCCACTATTGACCACGGGAAAGGGAAGAGGAAGGAGGAAGACTCCGTTTTATCTCTGTTTTTCTTTTTCCTGAATATGGATGAATACATTCACACACACACACACACACGCACATAAGAATGCATATACATGTATTTATACTTATGTGTATATATATATATATATATATATATATATATATATATATATATATATATATATATATATATATAAATATATATATATATATATATATATATGATATATATATAGACATAAATATATACATATACATAAATATCTATATGTATCTCTCTCTCTCTCTGTCTCTATCTCTCTCTCTCTCTCTCTCTCTCTCTCTCTCTCTCTCTCTCTCTCTCTCTCTCTCTCTCTCTCTCTCTCTCTCTCTCTCTCTCTCTTTCTTTCTCTTATATAGATACATGTTTATATACAAATATATGTATGTGTGTGTGTGTGTGTGTGAGAGAGAGAGAGAGAGAGAGAGAGAGAGAGAGAGAGAGAGAGAGAGACAGAGAGAGAGAGGGAGGAGTGAGAAAGAGAGGAGAGAGGAAGAGAGAGGGAAAGAGAGAGGAGAGAGAGAGAGAGAGGAGAGAGAGAGAGAGAGAGAGAGAGAGAGAGAGAGAGAGAGAGAGAGAGAGAGAGAGAGAGGAGAGAGTGAGAGAGAGGAGAAAGTGAGATAGAGAGGAAAGATTGAGAGAGAGAGGAGAGATTGAGAGAGATAGAAGAGAGAGAGAGAGAGAGAGAGAGAGAGAGAGAGAGAGAGAGAGAGAGAGAGAGAGAGAGAGAGAGAGAGAGAGGAGAGAGAGAGAGGAGAGAGAGAGAGGAGAGAGAGAGAGAGAGAGAGAGAGAGAGAGAGAGAGAGAGAGAGAGAGAGAGAGAGAGAGAGAGAGAGAGAGAGAGAGAGAGAGAGAGAGAGAGAGAGAGAGAGAGAGAGAGAGAGAGAGAGAGAGAGAGAGAGAGAGAGAGAGAGAGAGAGAGAGAGAAATGCAAGCATACACACGTATGTGTGTTTGAATACATGTATAAACCTGAACGACAAATAAAAGATCCTAACGGTCCAACTTTGACGCCAATCTCCCTCTGTGTCTTCGGTTCAAAGGCACTTCAACCGATTCAGCGTTTTTTATTTATTTATTATCCCAACCTTCAATACATCTTATCTTCCTTCAAGCTGCTTCATTGATAAGACAAGAGTTCCCCGTTATGAAATCATCTCATCTTCAAACATGTCTTTTGGTAGACCTTCGCCTTCAGTGATAGATTACGTCCCTCTCCCTCTTTCTTTTCTTGAACCAATATGGCCAAGATATATCCTTTTTCGAGGGACTTGTGGATACAACCCTCTGACGAGGATTTACTAGGACTCGACGGGACAAAAAACGTACCCGGAAGGCGGCCATTTCTAAAAAAAAAAACACACAAAAAAAAAAAAACAGGGAAGTTAACCAATTCCGCTGATCTGAGTAACAAACTGCCCCTT
>NW_028234404.1:29730803-29733303 GCF_977035675.1 Penaeus japonicus | reverse complement strand
TGGAAATAAATCTGCTGACGCTATACCGAACAAATATGAGTTCAATCAGATTGAGTAATTGCCTTTTCAGTTCACTTCTGACTCATTTACCCTCACATAACTCTATAGTGTTATATCTATTTATTTTGTTTTATCATCAAAAGTGAATCAAAACAACGATTTGCCATTAAAGGCAGCTGCCTGATTAAGACTCTCTCTTACTTCCAATCAAACCCAATAAATAAATCTCCAGACCTCTTAAGGACGTCTTGGCTCTCGCTCACTCCATCCACATCATAAAAGTAATGGTCCTCCTGTTAAAGTTCAAGACCATTTCCTAAGTTAAGAGGATGAGGCACAGGTCTCGTGGCTTGGGAATGGCGGACGGTTCATAGCCCCGGCGGTTAAATTAGGAGTTTGGGAATTCGTTTCGCAACTTATCGTTAATAAGTCATTATTCTAAAGACGTACACGATACCATGAGAGTTGGTTATTGCATTTGATCTGTTGATATCATTATTTTAACTTCGACAAGTGTCATTTTCTCGAGAATGATTACGATACGTAAGACAACACATGTCTAAATCGCTTTCACTGTCATCTTCGAAGGTATACGTCCATCATCATATGTATGCTGTAACCCTCTAATCCATGTCTATGTTGTCTTAGAAACTCTCAAAATAAAGCATCTCCAAAAGAATCGCAGGAAATATCCCTATCGCCAAGTGTGCCCCGATCGCATAAAATCACTCGAGTATGAAATCGGCCTCTGCAGCAAGAGGCGATCTCTCATAGTCCTAATTCTGGTCTGACATTTGATTCCCCCCCTCCCCCTCCCCCTATTTCTTGTAAAATCATATCATAAGGAGAGTGTAATGAAGTGCTAATGAAACGACGAAAAAACAATAAGACACACACACACACACACACAAACACACACACACAAACACACACAAACACATACTTCAGCATGATAGAGAACTACAGTGTTATCTCTTCTATGGAGAGAACAAGGCGAATTCGAGTGAACACGTACAAAGGAGGACCACGAGCAGGGTACGGGAGACGGGAGGCCATACAGATAGGTCAGATTAGGCCAAGACCATTAACAGGGGACGTGGACGAGTGACTGGAATTGAGGGGAGCGTCACTGAGATCAAACGAAGGCGATTGACTAATAGATAAGGATTTGTCCTGTCGTGGAGTGTCGTTACTCCAGTTGATAATTGAGGACACGTGATCTGTCCACTTACGTCAGCTAATTTTTAACAGAAATATTTTTTTGTAACTTTCAGGTATATTACGTTGTATCTTTTTTTTTTTTTTTTTTTTTTTTATAGATCTGACTTGCTCAAATTCTATCGCTATTACTTGTTTACCTGTCCAATTAGCCATTTACTTCTATATCTAACTATTTCCTAATTGTCTAGGTATCTCCCTATCTAATGATGTCCACTTCAATGCTGCAACTTCAACTGCAATCTTTTCCTACGTAAGAAATGTTCACAAAATATAAAAGATACTAGAAACATAGTTATTCCCGTAATATATTCAAATCATGTGGCTGTATCACACACACCTAGAAATGTGACAGATGTATTAACAAAGACAATCATAGCATCTAACATAAATAAGGAAATTAATGATCCATATCTTGAGTACACTGCATGAGTAACAAAGTTGCAAGGAAAATTAATTAATTATTATCCTTAAAATTAATCAATAATTAATTAAATTAAGAAAATTAATATCCTGCTGCCGGGAAAACTTTATCACACCTTTGAATATCGGATTGCCATTTTTATTTATTCACTTTTTTATAATCTATCTATATATTCAATCCACGTAAGCGAAGATGAACAGAATCTGGAATGCGGTGGTTCAGAAAAATGCAAAAATTATTTTCATTGCATAGTACAGAGAAGAGAAGCAAAAATTCAAAACAGAAAAAGGAGAGGAAGAAGAAGAAGAAGAAGAAAAGGTTACTACTGAAACCGGCCAAGTAAATGTAAAATATTCATCGAGTGGTATTTGTTCATCAGCGACATTTATTTATAAGAAATCTTTGCAATAATTTAGTCGAAACAAAATCAAAGAGATTAGGATAAGTTTTTAGAAAATCCAGAATCTTGAATCATATATCAGCACACGACAAAAGATGATACTAGATATAATAGATGATAATAGATATAATAGATAATAAGTCTGCATTGTTCAGTATTATATGGTGCGGGCCTGAGTATTTCTAAATGAATGGTGAAAATGTTACCATATGTTTCATTATACAATCGACTGATGAAATAAAGAGAAGAAAACCTTCACTTTAGAATTGTAAAGGTTTAGTAATGGAAAAAAATATTAATTGTTTCCATAATAAATGTGTCCTAAACTCGAATAAAGTGCTTCCACATTTGCAATTCGCTATATGGATTGTATGATTAATTGAATTAATGAAAAAAGTATTGAAAAACGCAATCAAACAAACACCGATTGAGTTATGGTTGAGCTGCCAGTTAGTGCA
>NW_028234404.1:29688303-29690803 GCF_977035675.1 Penaeus japonicus | reverse complement strand
TTCCTGCACGTTACCCGAGTCGGATTACATCATAAGCATAAATCGCTTGAAAGCATTTTATATTTTCCTCCAAAGTCACTTCTGACGTGGCGTTTCTTTCTAGTCAACTTTCGTTCACATCTTCATCTTGTGTTGGGAGGCTTAATAATGTGATACATTGCAGTGGGTAGTGAGTAGTCTCCTCTTGGCGTGGCCTTGGGTGTGATCTTCTCTTAATGATAACTGTAAAAAAAAAGGGAACGGTGAGCTTAATTTCACGGTCTGCCTCGGCGAGAAGTGGTTTCGAAAAGGTCCGGTTTCGGTGATACTATGATATTCTTCGTTAGGTTTTGCTTGTCTGTGATCTCGTATATACACATTCTCTCTCTCTCTCTCTCTCTCTCTCTCTTTCTCTTTTGCTTTCTTGCTATCTATCTATCTCTCTTTTTTTTCTCTCTCTCTTTTTTTTTCTTCCTCTCCCTATCTTCTCTCTCTCTCTCTCTCTCTCTCTCTCTCTCTCTCGCTCTCTCTCTCTCTCACACACACACACTCGGACACACAGACACACACACACACACACACACACACACACACACACACACACACACACACACACATATATATATATATATATATATATATATATATATATAATACACACACACACACACACACACACACACATACATACATATATATAAGATGCCTTGGCTTAAAATCCGTAAATTTCATCGTAGGCCATCCAAAATCTGGTCTGAATTTTCTTTATTGATTCCACGTCGTGGCAGAGCAAGCTACTACCATTTTCACAGCTAGATTTTTTTTTACGGGGGTAAATATCATGCGAGTTTCGATAACTATCAAGATATTATGTAATAAGGTCTTAGGGACGCTTCCTGAGAAGTGATTAAAAATAATATAGATAAAATTATATAAACAAAGCAGTAGACGAGTAACATTTAAATAGTTATTGAGAGGGTAACAACAAACAAGAATTTACTCAAAACATATTGATTTATAGACAAGCATCTTTGGTAAACAATCACAAGCAAGTCAGTCATACTTCTGGAAACACGAAAATAAAATCTTAGAGATTCATAAGATAAAAAAAAAAAAAAAAATAATAATAATAACACAAGACAAATATTATAAACACTGTGACTGAATCAATATCAGCAAAAAAGGAGAAGAAAAAAAAAAGTTATAATAATAAAGATCTATATATACACACACACACAAACATACACACACACACACACACACACACACACACACACACACACACATATATATATATATATATATATATATATATATATATATATATATATATATAATATATAATTATATATATATATATTGTGTGTGTGTGTGTGTGTGTGTGTGTGTGTGTGTGTGTGTGTGCGTGTGTGTGTGTGTGTGTGTGTGTGTGTGTGTGTGTGTGTGTGTGTGTGTGTGTGTGTGTGTGTGTGTACATTTATTCATTAAAGAGCTGTAGAAAATCGTTGCAATATAAATACAGATTTGAGAACAGGGCAATAAATAGCGAATCAAAAGAAAATTAGAGAGAAATTAGGTGGCGTTGGAAATGGGATTATCAGGACACGTGTTCCAGCTTAAATTAAAAGCGCAGGAAGGAGAGAAAGACATTTTTCTGTTCAGCTCTGGGGAGAAATGGATTATTTGCCGTGATTTTAAGAGAGAGAAATAAAAATGACGTCGAGTTTTGTGCAAAATCTTAAAAGCTGAGGTCATGGCTTTGACATGTGAGCGGATGGAAGAGTAAGGAAATTGAACATCCTGTCCAAGCAGAAAAGTCCTTTGTCTTCGAAAATGATTAGTGTGAGATTTTGAAGAGCCTCACCTATACGTGACGCAACTAGCATTGTGGACAAGGATATTAGTATATAGTGTTGGGAATAAGGGAGAGCTCGAGCTCTTCTTTGTCTCTGATTATGGATCTAATTGGGCGTGAGTAGGGAGGGAGGGAGATATGGACCATCGGTTTTTCCTATTGGCTCGGGGCGTAGGATTATTGAATTTACTCTTCAGAAAGTATTTTAAAGTTTTCTTGTAAAGGGGAGGTGGATATCCACTGTTGAGGAAAAATGAATTGAGATATTTGTTGTCTCAAAGGTTAAATCCTTCATGGAATTAATTTTAAGCTGTTCGGAAGCAACTGATAAGTGGATTTGAGATTATCTTCGCTGATTAAGTATACTTCTAGGAAGGAAAGGGAATACTGCTTTCTGTTTCAGCAGTAAATGATGTATTTCAGTGTTTGGAAGGAGGGATCTTTTATAGAAAAGTGGTTTATATCCATACGTGCAATCGCTGAGCAAAAAAGAAATAAAGAAAAGAAAAAAATCAGGTCGCAAAGAGGGATCCCATTATTATCACATCATTTTTGGAAAAGCAGATTGTTATTAAAAAGGAAAGCAGAATCTTTCAAGTCAAAGTCGAAAAGTTGGAAGAAATGGGTTTTATTAAGGTTATTGGTTTTATATTGATATCCAAAGAA
>NW_028234404.1:29678303-29680803 GCF_977035675.1 Penaeus japonicus | reverse complement strand
ATTTACGGAACACTTACACAGATATTAGACAGTGGAATTTCATTGATGTCTAATGTAAGAATATCGGAACTTATCATATATATTGGTAGATTGGAAAAAAGGCCCGTAGAATTTTATATTTCTCATGTTTTTATCTCATTAAAATGTGTATTGGATATGCTATGAAATATTAAATTTTCTAAAATCATCAAAACAGTCACTTTTCACTTCATATGATTATTGGCTGGGCGTCATGGGATCGTATGAGATATAAGAGAATAATAGCAACACCAATTATATTGAAAAAGGATAATGATAATAATAATAATAATAATAATAATAATAATAATAATAATAATAATAATAATAATAATAATAATAATAATGATAATAACAATAGCGATGAAAAATACCGATAATGATAATATGATAAATACATTAATATCAATAATAAAAATAACGATAATGATTATATCCATCATGAAAAAATAATAATGACGGCGATAATGATAACGCTTGTAATGATACTGAGGAATACCTTCGCTGCTAACAGCATGAATCGAATAAATAATTTTCTCTCTCCGGGATCACCTCAGAACTCAGATGTCACGTGAACAATTTTCATCCAATATCTTTTGCATCTCCATATTTTTTTTTCCATATGAGACCAAGTCATGTATCAGAACCTCACTGATAAATGGCAAAGCGAGATCCTCACATCCCAGATACCTTTCAACAAATGTCTTTTACGCAATTAACGGACACAATAAAAGCCAACGGATAACTCAAGAACTCCCGTTAATATAATATCATCGGTCCAATATCATTTTAGCGCCCATAAAAGAGGCCGTTTGATATTTCATCACTGACAGTCACATTGGCGTATCGTTGGCAGGCGGTTCACAAATGCTGCCTCTCGATCAGTAATAGGAATATTATATTTTTAGCCGTGTGCGATAAAGAAATCTACGGTGCGCGCCCCAGATTTCAGTGACACGTATTTTTTATTTCTCGGCGATGATTACAAGTATGTGTCTTTTATTTATTCGGTTATTTCATCATCTTTGAATGTCATTTCACTGCCTATTGGGCTTATATCCTTCCCCTGGTGTCTGTTTAGGCCTATAATTTAGACTGTACTTTTCGAGACGTTTGTTGAAAAAATAGGCTTACTATGAGAAGCATTATTGCTTCACCAAATTAGTCTTATTCATATAAGTACCTGGATCGTTATACATTTAGGCAGAATTTCAATCTAGAGGATTACTTAACTGCTCTATATAACCCCCAAAATAAACTATTCGTTAAATCCTCAACGGTAAAAAAGGGCTTCTCGAAAGGGAGCATAACCAAGAAGAAATAAAAATCCTCAAGTTACACGCGTATATCGAAGCGGCGTTACGAGTCCACTGAGTCTTGTAAAAGTAATTTCATTGTTTTTCAATAATGGAGACCCCGCCATGTGCATCGGCTGAACGTTCAGGTACAAGATGTAGTTGTCACTGTACATGGATTTATTTCCTCAAGATTTCACTCTTCCGAAGGACTGTATGTATTGGTTTGTAAAGCTGGTGGAAAGATAATTTGTGTATATATAAATCAATAGACAGTAGAATTGATGAATGAGTGTATACATAAAATGAATGACTAAATATTAAGCGCACTGGCGTATACACTTCAAGGATAACCACACAGAAGTTGAAGATAAAGAAATCTATAAATAGATAAACAAGATATGACTAAACGATAAACTCAGTGACGAACAACCATTCTAGAAGTTTAAGATAAATGAAGAGAGTATAACATTAAACGAAAGGCACAAGTATACCATTCCAGAAGTTAAAAATAAATCAATATAAAAGCAAATGAATAAAATATAAAAACTAAATAACTCACACCCTGACGGACGCCATTCTAGAATAATCCCACGGAAGTTCTCGGAAATACGCACTGATATACGCATTTACCCCCCGACGTGCACCTAGCGGGAGGGAAGCTGAGGGAACCATCAGCTGATGAGGCCCACAGCAAGAACTAGGGACGAGGAGAGCTTGGAGAGCTTTGAGACCCATTTCCTCATTATCCTCAATAGTTCCAGCATCTAAAAGTCTATCAGTAATTCAAATATGTATTTCTTTTTTCAATGGAATATTCTAATTACAATGAAGGTAAATAGCATGTAAAATACTGACTTCCTTACAGGAGGGAAAAAACTGAATAAAGAATAATCTCGATATAAAATCGTTTCCGGTAACCTCCCCGTCATGCTGTTTCGTGACCCACTCAGGTCATCAGCGAGCGGGACCTTATCCCTGTCCTCGTTCGCTCCCAACAACAGGGCACCTTTTTCTGGGAAGATTCACGTCCTCGAGTTTCTACTCCTATTTCTAGAAGTTCTTCTACTTTTGAAGATTTAACTATTCTGTATACATGTAGATATACATAAATTGTATGTAAATGTACACTTATACACTTATACATGCACACACACACACACACACACACGCACAAACACACACAG
>NW_028234404.1:29643303-29648303 GCF_977035675.1 Penaeus japonicus | reverse complement strand
ACACTCGTAGAAAGACACACTCGACATCAACTCGTATCATCAACTCCAGTAGATGCTAATACAAAATCCAACGCATACAAGGGACACCTAATACAGTGAATCCGTCCAGTAGACCACCAAACACAAGACACAGCATTGTTGTGGTGATTCTTCTACTTGAAATATCCACTCTACCTCTTGGTCAGTAAGCACCAGAGGACACAGAGACTTTTACAGGTGTTTTCATTGAAGAGATCGAATACATACAGCCATTGGGAGAATGAAATGGTTCATTTTGTGAAGGATGCAACTACAGTTATTAGATGGATAGAAGTGATCATCTGTGAAAAAACGTTTAAATGTTTGTCTCTATATACTGAGTATAATTTGATTGATCATTGAAGGAATAACCTACTCATATGTGACTATTTCCATTAGGGATTAAGGAGTTGCAAATACATCGTTTAAGGACAGTCACTTCAATCTCATGTCATCCAGTAAAACGCCCTAGCAATCGTCTTGACTTCCAGTTATAAATACTTAAAGAAAGTGTTGATTCTTTACGTTACCAGTGTTTATTGTGTATAAAGGAAAAAAAGCCATTTCTCAACATGAATAGGCCTACTCTATGACACTGGAAGCAATACATGGAGCAGCAAACTTTACAACAATTAGCTTGCTGTCCCTTTTTGTCTGTGTTTGCTGTCTTTCGCCACATTGTTAAAGCGAATGGAAAGCACATGAATTCTTAAATAATAGCGATGATGTACTCCCACAGGCAATAACACATACATTTACTCCTCACACGCCCAACTTCACATACCCGAAACGCATACCGAGGAAAACACTCCTGTTCACATTATATGAATTATATACACTTGGCATACACACCTGACTAGATAACTTCAACGTTGCATCTTTTTTAAGTAACCTTCACTCATCTCAATGCAAACACTTCTCACTTGGCGACACGTATCACACCATAACAACACTTTACCTGCGATTTTTTTTTTTAGACAGTATTAGTTATATACATAAAGATAACATCAACTGGTATAACGTCATACCCAAAGTGTTTTTTCAGATATTTTGTATTTACAATAAAGATACTTTTCTTTATTCATATAGACATATATTAAACTCTGACAAAAAAAACTGAGATAAACTCATATTCAGTATACATATATATATATTCATATATTCTATAAAGTCTTAAGTTGATAAACTTTACAGGGATCAACAAACCTGAACTTAAATGAGTCGACGGTATGGTTGATAAGAATGAACCCGTTCCTTTTAAAATCGGTCATAGATTTGACAATCAGCTGAATGGGTCCGGAAGGAACAGGGCTAGAATAATTCTAAGGGAAGGAAAGCAGAGCAAGTTCCCGTTATAAAAGGTACTAAGTGCTTTTGCCACAATCCCTTAGCTGGAAATTATATACATTAGACTCTTAGAAAACCGTCGGGGAAAATTCTGCATTTCACTAATACTGGCATTTAATTAAAAAATCTCTCCAAAGTATATCTTTCCCTCAAAAAATCGACTTCTGAGAAAAATAGAAATCTTACAACATTTTTTCTTTATCCATTATAAAAAATAGAATACGAATACAAAAAAATAAGCACAGTGAGGAATATATGATCTTTGGTCAAATATGCAGAACAAAAGTCAACAAGGATCGCTTCTTTCTTGAACAAGGGAGCTTATGCCAAAGCAAAGCCAAGTTGAGGACTTCGGAAAGCATTATTACCTATTCCTTCCTGTCGTGGTTGAAATATGTTCAAAATCGTGTTTGTGTATATTTTTCTATTATCATGAAGAATAACACTGCATCTCAACATGCATATAGGGTATGTAAACCTATAACATGTGTATATAGATTTTTACTTCACATACTCGGACAATAGAAATAAATTTTAAAACGATTTGGTAATAACGATGAATAAGTCTGCGGAAACAAAACCCATATTTCACATACTGAAGATCATTCAAGACTCAGCAGCAGCAGCAGGCATAAAATTTCGACGTTCATTAACATTCGATCAGTCTCATACACGGGATTCATGTTGCCCTTGAGTGGTCATACTGAAGCGCTCACATCCACAAAAGTTAACATTAATTCTCTATTTCAACTAAGCCAAGCTATGGACACTATGAATACAGCAACAGTGGTTTGTTTAACTCTAACGCCAATTAGATTCAAGAAAGTTGAAAGTCTTATGATGTAGATTTTGTGCGCATGAACATTGGTCAAAACTGAGCAAGTCGGTCTGGATCAGCCCGAGTCATGAGACTACGGACGCTCCAAGCCTCTCTTGCTGTCATGAGGAACATCGATGTGATGTGTGGGATGAACGTCGCTCTGAAGGTATGCAGACGGCGTTGATTTTTTTTTTTTTTGACATTTCTTTTAGAATTTCAAGATTGTAAGTGTACTTCGCCCAAAAGAGTTTGGAAAGCCCACACCGATGTTTCCCAATTGAAAACCTTACTTTTACGGATTAGAAATTATGCTTTAATTTACGGTAAGAAAGCCAATTTTTAATCACACCAATTGAAAATCAATTTCCGTGTGAGCTTTTGATTACAGACTACCAACAGAGCCGCCAGCATGGCATTATGCTCCCTGACAAATAAGCTTAACTTTGCAGAGCCACTTAAGTGACCTCTCAAAAGAGCAACCGCTAGCAAGACCAGATCGATCCGCGGCTATACAAATTTTTCTCACAACAATATGGCCACTTAAAGTCGGGCTACGACTGAACAACTCCAAACGTACGGCCACATTCACCTCACGCTGGACATAGCATACGTGCTTCACTGATCTGATGCACCATTTTCACAAGATTCGGCCACAAAAAAATCAAGGTACAACGGTACACTTGCACAACGGCCTTGCACTACCTGAGGTTAGCCCAGTGGCTCTCATTCGTCGAACCAGTCACAAAGAAGATGATCAGCAACTACTTGGGGACTCGTGTTCTTCGGATACACATGTAGAACTCATTTACCTCCTACACATTGACACTTACTCAATTCCCAGTCATGATGTCGTGGTCTCATTCGAGTCGCTGAGGGTAGTATTATCCTGGCTTTTCGATTCCTTTTAAGAAATTTTATGGGATATTTCGGAGAAGCAGTCTCTCGCCTCGCCTATTGTTGCTGTAAAGACTTTTGTGTTAAATGTTTATTACAAGTTCAAGGCAATTTCCAAATGGACCAATTCTAATGAGTAACATGTGTACTATGTAATTTTCTTTCTTCCATATGAACTAATCACGGCATATATCAACTTAAGCATGAATACGTTGGCCACACTGAGTGACTAACGAAGTTTGGCTTGATTATAAACCTTCATTGCGTAGGGGCAAACATTTCAATACAAAGTACATACTATTCGTTGTAATGAATATCATGTTGCTACTTATTCAGTAGCCAAATTTTGCTAGATCCTCTCCATAAAACAGTCTAAAATGCAAAGGAGAGAGCCGTGGTTATGCAACAAAATCAATATCAACCATTCCATTTAACAAGAGGCCAAGACTCATGCTAGCAGAGTTCGAATATACAGCATGTACTAATTCTCGAAACAGTGAATAGTCACGAGGCTGTATTTAATGTCTGAAGTATATGGTTTCTGTAAAACACTCATTTAAATAAGTTGCATTCATCAAATCTCAAATACTCATTTTTTCCACAAATGATGAAAGATATACACTGCACAATTAGAGAAATCCTTTACGGTTTATGCTATTACATCTTGACATCACAGTCAGAAAAGCCTGGCCCCATACGATGATCCTCATTAGGAGGGAAAGGAAAGGCCCTTCGACGCAAAAGTTCACAAATTTATACTCTTGTATTCGCTTCTTCCAGAAAAGTTAGAAATGTGAAACGTGTTTTATCCAGCATACTTATTGACACACAGACAGCATGCTCATGACACAGCACCCTTATGACTCCCATACCTGCCACCAGCTGACGCACCATGCATCACTCGCACCGGAACAACTAATGCCAAAGGACCTAGTGTCGGAAACCTATCCACATGCACACTGACGAAGGCCTGTGTTGGTCACAGTTGCGGAAGCACCAGGCGACGAAGGGAGAGTCAAGAAGGAGATTGAACTCAAGCTGATGAGGTCACGTTTTTGTTTCATGGGTTCGTGTTTTTTCTTCTTTTTTTTTATCGGCACTGTGTCTTTACCAAAGCCTGTTGCTGTGTCACTTATCAAAATTCCTCAGGCCAGGACAAACGTGTCATTTCTTTTTCGAAAGAGACCTCATTCGCCAGATTAATAAATCTATTTTTTGGAAGCAATAGACCTCCAACAAAAGGTTTCACATATGCAAAAGTAAGCACCAGGAAAAAAATAGATTATCCTTCATCAGTAATATTTTCAGTTTTTTTTGGAAAATCACTAAGAACTACGAAGAATAATCAGAAAACCAACTCGAGGATTTTCCCATCTCGAGCAATACAATTGATGAATAAAAAGGGGAAAAATATATAAACAGTTTATACTGCAAATTTGTAAAACAATAGATTACTTTATATAAAACAGTTTTCAACTTTACATCACGCTAAGATCACGCAGAAACCAGTACAGCAGGTTGCGGGACACATTCGCACCGTAGAAACAGGGCTCAACTATTTGAATGGACGTCTTAAGAAGGCAGGCTGCAGGCAAGGCAAGGAGAGTCTTGTCTTCGGCTGCTACAGCCTTAACTTCACATTAAAAGACTGTCGAAATGACGCATTTTCTCTCAATGCAGTCCGTTCCCTTTTCGCTCTCGTAGCCTCTGGTCTTCAGTGATTCCTCGTCTCGCACCTGCTGCTTACTGTGGTGTCATACAGCCACAGGGATGGGCGTCTGCGTGGTCCTAGCGTGGGCGCGTCCCTATGGGGGCCTAAGGGCTTCTTTCAAGCCGGACACGGATCCCAGGAAGGAGGCCCCCATGGAGTTCTCCTTTGCCGAACGCAGGGTCCTGAGGAACGTCTCTCGGAAATCTTTCG
>NW_028234404.1:29603303-29610803 GCF_977035675.1 Penaeus japonicus | reverse complement strand
CTGAAAAAATAAGTCCCAAAAGTTCATACTTTTTCGCAGAGAGCAACAAACATCCTGACCTTTCCCTTCTATTCTTGGCTTCTACCCTTCCTTTTTTCCTTCGCCCTTCATCCCCTTCAAAATAATCGTATTACATCTTGTCTCCCAAGAAATGCAGATTCAGCTGTTTGGTGGTCGATTTTCTTTTTCTTTTTAGTTTTTTTTTCTTATTTTTTATCTTCTAGTCTCCCATTTCTCGAAATATAACGATAATAAAACGCGTGTATGTAAACAAGGCCGTCATTCTTTCGATGATGGGATTTCACCTCTTGAGCTAAAAGATCAGGGACGTGTGCGTGTCTCCTTGCACCTTGCACACACACACGACTGACTCCTTCCCTCCTCCCGCTCTTGGCACTGCTGCAACAGTTCCCCCGGTAAGGAGCCTGTAATGACTCCCATGATTCATGTTACGGTTCCTCTGCCACCTCTTGAATCGTGTCTTTGTGCGGGTACATCGCGGCTTACGTTGTTTCACGCGGGTTCTGTCGCGGGAAAGAGGAGGAGGGGGAGCCGAGGCTTGATGCAAAGCCATGGCGAAATCTGGTCGAATCTTGCGACACGGAAGGACTTTTGTTTTGCATAAGCGTCTCTCATTCCTTCTCTCTCTCTCTCACTTTCTTTCTCTCTCTTTCTCTCTCTCTCTCTCTCTTTCTCTCTCTCTCTCTTTCTCTCTCTCTCTCTCTCACTGTCTATCGTTTTTTTTGTGTGTTGCGCTAGTGTGTATGTTTGTGTGTGAATGTGTGTGTGTCTGTGTGTGTGTGTGCGCGCCTGTGTGCAAAGATGCATAAATACCATGAACCGACGCACCCTTAAAGCTGGCCCAGACAATTCTTCAGAGAAGTATGAGCCATGTTTCAGCGCGTGCATATGCTTTAATGCAATTTCGCACACAAAGGGGATGAGACTCAAACTTGCGAAGTCGAGAAGAGCAAAGTTGAGAGCAGTGTGGTGGACGCCCCTTGTGGCCTTAATAAGTTCGTGTCATTTTTTTTTCTGCTAACACGTTTCGAAGGCTTGCCAAGTGGTGCCATACAACCCCATTAAGAACACTTACCTTTGCCCTGAGGCCACTTTCCCGCCCGTCACACGTGCTTGTCTGGTGCCAACTCCTTATCAGGGGCGTGTTGGTCGTCACCGGGGGCGCGCTGTTTATGTCGTTAACACAAACATACACATCGACACACCAACTTTCGAAACCTCCTTCCGTGTCTACGTTATATGATGCAAACAGAGAAATACATCAAGAATCGTGCATACCTGTATGCATTAGAACTTATGTTAGCGTGTATCTTGTGACCTAACCAAAAAGAGCACCAGTGTCAGATAAAAAAAAAAAAGTCGAGATCTAGGAATGCGAGCATAACAACATCCTTTTATACTTCCAGAGGGGAAAAGATCCCAGTGGGCGTCGCTCGCAACAACATGTATTTCATTCTTGAGCTAACGTGGGCGGGAGAGCTTGTTCGGGGGCAGAGGCACCTTCTTGTGTGCATTCAGGCGTTCGGTTATTCATACATTCTTCGCTCTCTCAGCATACACACACACAAACACACACACACACACACACACACACACACACACACACACACACACACACACACACACACACACACACACACACACACACACACACACACACGTCCTTGCTTGTTCCCGAGCACCAACCATTCAATAGTGTTGAATGGCTTCAAATAAAGATATCGCGTTTGGACAGCCACGGAGAAAACCGAGAGGGAAGAAGAAATATTTGCCAAATGAGGAAGGAGTAAATAATAATATCCATTTTTGCCAAGTTTCTCTCGTGTTTTCTTCTCATTCTTCATTTTTTTTTTTTTTTGCTTCTTTTTTTTTTCTTTTCTATCTATTCTTCTTCCATTTTCTTCATTTCAGTGCTGATGCTCGTCGACTCAAGATTCCTTTATCCAGGATTACACTATTCAGATTTTCCACTTCGGAATTCCCTTTCCTTCGCTGGCCATCCTTTGAACCACGGTCATTCATGGTTTATTTCTGTTTCAGTCGTAACTCCTTTCGTCTTTGGCCTTCTCCCACTGTTCTTCTTCCATTCTTTGTAGACGCAATTACCGCATTTCCTCTTTGCATTGCATTTTTTCTTACCTTTATTCTTTTGTCGGTGCTGTTCTTTTACTCCATTCCGTTTCTCTCTCCTCTTTCTAAAACAAAACCAAAAAATCACTTTTTTTCCCCCGTGTTGTCTGCTTTTATTGTCTAGAATTCTAAGCCTTATTTTAGATCCACTTCCCGTTCATTCGTATCCACAAACAAACAAACAACAAAGAAGACTCTCCCGGATATTTGGACTCCGCCATCCATCATCATGGCCGAGAAGATGTGGCAGTGAGTGAAATCCTTCTCGTGGTCCGGCAACAATTCCCTTTCGCTCGCCTTCCCCTCGCCCTGGGGCTTTGTCTTGAGCGAGTGAGAAATATCAAGGAAGTGTGAGAGTTATAGCAAAAGAAGGAATTATAATCAAAACGCAGACACATATACACACACACATGCAGGCACGAATAACACGTACACGTGTCGTACACGTACACATAAACACACAAACACACACACACGCAGGCACTAATAACACGTACACATAAACACATGAACATACAAACACACACACACACACACACACACACATACGCACACACACACACACACACACATTGCACAACAAATCGCACGCAGTACGGAACGATTTAAATAACGTTAGGAGTTTGACTTCGTAACATTAAACTCTCCTTACGCTCCTGCACGGCGTCTAGCCCGTCCTTGAGGAATGAGGTCAGGAACCAAAGTAACGATAAAAAGGATATATATCTTGTGAAATATTGATGTCCGATGCACACTAGGTCATCTTACGGGCGTATCTTAGATTCGGATGGATAATTGTGACGCCAAGCTTACCCGTTCGGTACGCTTCGAGCAGGGAATGTTTTTGCATTTTTAAGTACGGTTAAGTTGAAGAGGTTTTGACTCGCCCTTATGTGTGGTTTATATGATCAAAATATATTCTAAGAGTGACGTCGATTACTATATTCATATAAATGTTATATATCGTTTCATTAATGTAAGGAAATACAGAAAAAAAACAGGAAAAAAAGTAACATAGGAATTGTTTGCTATCGGATATGCACCGACTGAATGCATTAAATTTAAGCAACACATTTTTGAAGATTTGGCAGAATCGCACTCAACTTGTAACCAGTGTTTCTGGAGCGTATCTGTATCACAACATCAAGTACAGAGGAAATCTGTGCAAATCTCTCAGGTATGTAACTTAAGCAATGATCGCAATGTGCTTATGTTCACCAAGTTTGTTTCCCTCAATCACCTCTCTCGTATCTTAGGTGACTCGTTTTCGTGACGTCGTCAATAACGTGTATTGATGTAAAATGCGCTCGTAATATAGGCCACCGCAAATCGTTATTGTAAGACATACAAACTGAAATATTGGATATCACGAGAAAAATGTTTACTCGCCTTCTCAGACATACTTTTCTTCTCGACAGCTGTCAAAATGGACTGCGTTCTTATAGAAACGGATTTATGGAACTCTCCAAAGGCGCGTATTTGGCAAAGAGGGTGTGACCTTTTCTTCCCTGAGAGGTGACAAAACAGGTCATTTTCGTGGCTTTAATGGGCGGCAAACTCCCATATATCACAAGCACCAAATAGCGGTCGCTTTCAAGGGAAGAAGTTCAAGATTTTCTGAGAATGTGACAAGAAACCTTTATGTAGTCTTTCTGGGACTTGACTATTGTGAGAGTTTTATCGAAAAAAAGGATGGGTGTATTTGTAATGTATTTATTTTCCTTTTTTGATCCCAGACGTAAATGCTTTCAGAAATGACAATATCGATCATCATAATCGTCACCAACACGATCGCCATCATCGTCGTCTTCACCATTACCATCATCACTATCACAATCATCATCATCTCACCAGCACCACCACCATAATCAGTATCACCATCACCAGATCAGACCAATCATTGCCTGATTGCCTCCGAAACAAGCATACGGCCGCGACATGAAACTGCGGCAGCTCAGCTCGAATGAGAGGCCGCCTGTAACAGCCAGTTAAAAGATAAGAAGTTGTTAGAAGGCAATTCTAAAGTTCGAACGACGAGGACGCACGTTAAAGAAGGTCAAAGTGGCTATAAAAACGGCCTTCAATTCACTTAAAGATATAAAAATCTGCCCCCTTCGTTTCTCTTTTTTTTCTTTTTCTTTTTTTGGAAGCGCTTGGGATGTCTTCACACCCAGTCGTTATACTGTTCGCTGCTTTCTGAGTTTCCTTTCTTCGTTATACTGAATTTGAAACACATTTGGATATTTTCGGGTCGTCACTCTGGTACGCTGAAACTAGGATCTTAAACAAGTCTTTAATTAGGAGTATTTACGTAACAGATCGTTTACAGTTTTTATGAATCAGATGAATTATGAACGGGTTAAAAACAATTTAGCCAAGAGAGTTTTCCAGAGTGGAAAGCACATATAAAAGGACACATTGTTGGCACAAGGAATACATTATGGAAATACTTTTTTTCTGCCCGAACCTTTAGGATATATTATATTTTTATGGTTATAACAGAAAAGGAATTCTGTTGTCTGGCCATGCATTAGCTGCTTAGAACCTGCGCCTTTGGGAATATATGCTAATCTTATGCACATTGTCTTTCCGTTGCTTTGATTATGGGGTGCGTCGCTGGAGTGCAGAAGTGTTTACAGTTTCCACTAGGCTGGAGAGAGAGAGAGAGAGAGAGAGAGAGAGAGAGAGAGAGAGAGAGAGAGAGAGAGAGAGAGAGAGAGAGAGAGAGAGAGAGAGAGAAAGAGAGAGAGAAAGAAGAGAGAGAGAGAGAGAGAGAGAGAGAGAGAGAGAGAGAGAGAGAGAGAGAGAGAGAGAGAGAGAGAGAGAGAGAGAGAGAAAATGAGAGAGAGAGAGAGAGAGAGAGAGAGAGAGAGAGAGAGAGAGAGAGAGAGAGTGAGAGAGAGAGAGAGAGAGAGAGAAACAGGGGGAGGGAATCAAGAGAATGAGAGAATGACTGAATGAGTTTTTGTTTTTATCATTATCATTTTTTTTTTCTCGCTCTCATGGGTGGGGCGCCGACCAAAATGTCCTTCGGTACAAAGCATTGTTTTACTCAGAGATTAAATCTGCAAGGCAAGATGTAACGTCGAGCTTTGATCTTCTTAATGCATTATTAAAACTAAAGTTTCGCTATTGTGTACTGAAAATTAAGTTAGTGATATTGCCAAGTTGCTGAGAGAATCGGCGTTTCTATGGCAGCTGTGCTCATGATGTGATTTTAATTAAGTGTGCAAATGTGATGATGTTTTCTGTTGATGTGGATATACGGGCAGTTGAGTGGCTGCTGGTAGTAAAGTCATATTAAACAGCGTTCTCATTCGCCTATTAAAAGCTCTCCCTCTCTCTCTCTCTTTTTCTCTCTCTCTCCCTCTCTCTCTCCCTCTTTCCCCCTCTCCCTCTCTGTCCCCTTGTTTATCTATCTATCTGACTCTCTCTCTCTCTCTCTCTCTCTCTCTCTCTCTCTCTCTCTCTCTCTCTCTCTCTCTCTCTCTCTCTCACTCACTCTCTCCCATCATCCCTTTCGAAAGAAAAAAACAACAACAGCAGAACCAAGTTTCTCTCAGCCGGTAATTATGTCCGCACCCAATATAAAGGGACACGGCTTCACATCCTTCGGTGCAATGTTCCCATTCTTTTCTTCCCTTTGTCACGCCCCCCCCCCCCACACACACCCTCCCCTTTGCCGTCCTTTCATCTCCCTTTTCGTGGACTTTTCGATGGTTTCTTTCTGAGGATCCGGCTTTGCATTCGCCCGAGTCCTTGGAGGGTCCTGTTGCCTTCCAAGCCAGGGGGAATCCTTGAGTCTACTGCTTTTGTGATAAGGATTATACTCTGGTTAGCTCTTCGTTTGTGGTTTCCCCCCCCCCTTTTTTTCGGGGGGATTTTTGTAGGTGCGGTTGGTCTTTATTTTTTTTTTCTTATTCTTCGGCAGTTGTGTTTGTTTTCTTGTGTGTGTCTATGTGGTTGTGCGTTTGTGTGTGTGTGGTTGTGTGTTTGTGTGTGTGTGTTTGTTTGTTTGCGTGTGTGTTTGTTTGTTTGCGTGTGTGTGTGTGTGTGTGTGTGTGTGTGTGTGTGTGTGTGTGTGTGTGTGCCTTTGGTGTTTGTGTGTGTTTGTTTGTTTGTGTGAATCTGTGACACTTTGTTTGCGTATGTGTGTGTTTATCTGAAATTTACATTCAAGCAGAAGACTCCCTTTTCATGACATATTAAGTTTTCGAAATAAAGTACACGAATGCCTCTCTCTCTGTCAATATTTTCACCACAAATTCTAAATGGCTCTCATGCCTGTAAGTCATTGTGTCTTGCTTAAATTAGTTCTTGTCATTTTTTTCCGAATTGTTATTTCTGGCCAAATAGTGTAGAGAGAAGAGTTTTCGCAAAATTGTCGAAAATGAGACGATCAGACAGACTCCACAATGTCGCGCAGTCTTATGAAGAGAATATCCGGAAAGAACTTCCAACACATGCGTTTTTCTCTCTTTTTTTTTCTTTTTTTAATGAAATTGCAAAGGATTCTTTTTTCGCACAATGCAATTTACTTGTCAATTCTCCCGAGTGAAAAGGGGGAAATAACACACGCAGTTTACACAGTTCACCCGTGTGTGTGTGTGTGTGTGTGTGTGTGTGTGTGTGTGTGTGTGTGTGTGTGTGTGTGTGTGTGTGTGTGTGCGTGTGTGTGTGTGTGTATGTTTGTATAAATGTCTATCGTCTTCTCTCTCTCCTCCCTCCCCCCCCTCTCTCTCTCTCTTTCTCTTTTTCTCTCCATCTCTCTCTCTATCGTTCTATCTCTGTATCTCTCTTTTTCTATATATAGAAACATAGATAAATGCCCACCAAAAATACATATACAGAGTCTTAGATAGATATATGGATGCATAAATGTGTATATGTACTCTATACTAAAGATCCTGGCCCTTTTACCCCCTGCTGTCCTTCCTAGCCCCCCCCCCTCCCCCATTCTATCCCCGTCACCCCTCCCCACCTCAACGCCCACACGCCGGGCAGTCCCGCGGGAGCAGCAAAATGATCCCAATTTGGCCAAAACATGAGGGAGTTGTCCAGCGGCCTCACCACTGCCACTTGGGCGAGCCACTTGGAGAGCGGAGTGGCAACACGTCTAAGTTTAGCCCAGTTGTTGTTGTCGTTGCTGAGTTGAAGAAGTCCCGGTGGCGCTGACTGCCCTTCTGCGGCTGTGCGAGAGGCCGATTTCTGTCATGGGTCATACACGTTTCTCTTTTATTTTTATATTTTTATTTATCTATTCATCTTTGTTTATTATTTTTTTTATCTTTATTTACTTATTTATTTATTTTTGTGTAGAATTGCTGCTCGTGTTTTCCTTTTGTGATT
>NW_028234404.1:29558303-29568303 GCF_977035675.1 Penaeus japonicus | reverse complement strand
AATAAAGAAGAATAAGGATGTGAAATAGAAGGGAGGAAAAAAAATATGAGCCATAAAGGAGATCACCAAATGAAAAGTGGAAGATTAGCGAGCAGGTAGATCACGCGGCCGGGGGGAGAGGGGGGAGAGGGTGGAGTGGGCGGGTACGAGGGTGGGAAGTGGGCACCCATATCGGCCGTATCCAAGTGGCTCGAATTGCCCAGTAAGATGTGGGGCAATAAGCCACTTGAAGACATTCATGGGCCCTTGATAGCCTCGTAATGTTCCCAAGGCCCGTTCGCGATCCTGAGTGAGTGGCTTGTCTAAAGCAGCGGCTTAAGAAACGTCAAAGGCAAGTCGATGGTTTCGTCATTGAGGCTAAGGGAAGGAAGCCTCGGCGATGGGAAAAGATTGGCCGGGCCGGCAGCACGTGCAGAATTGCGTAAATACAAGCACATCCACGCGTATTCACGGATCCTCATTCAGACAGGCACACAAACATGTGTGTGTGGGGTGTGTGTGTGTGTGTGTGTTTACATATATATGTGTATGCATATAAAGAATGTACATGATATATATATGATATATATGTATGTATACATGAGCGTATATATATATATTTATATATATATATATATACATATATATATATATATATATATATATATATATATATATATATATATATATTATATATATATGTATATATATATATATATATATATATATATATATATATATATATATATATATAATATATATATATATATATATATATAATATATATATATATATATATATATATACATATATATACATATATATATATATATATACATATATATATATATATATATATATATATATATATATATATATATATACATATATATCATGCATTTGTATGTATGTATGTATATAAAGATAAATAAATTGATAGAGAGCGAGATAGAGATATAGACAGGGTCCCTTTTACTACACTCCGTAATAACGGATACTACAAAAATCCATATTTCGGCAGTATTTTTCAGTGTTCCGCTTCACAAAAGATATTGCATCCTGTTTCTCTATGGCACTAACCGTCATTACTTTCCCTCGACTCACTGCCTCTCCCTTTTGCAACAATAGCGGAAGCCGAAAGAAAAGATAATTTTGTATTCGTTGCTTCCGAATTACTCTGCACGCTCTCCAGGCATTCCTCACTCTACACCTAGAACCTCCTCACAATATCTCTAAGACAGATGCAATTTCAACACGTAATGGTACTCTTGCAACATCTTGCAACGGTTGACGATAGCGTTGTCTCCCTCAATTAACAAGGACCCACACCTCCACAGATTCAACAATCACATGGCAACTTCGAGCACCTGGTTCCTCGATAGCCGTCTGGTTAGCTCAGTGGACAGCGTGTCGACTTCACATCCCCGTGGACGGCAGATCGAGTCCCGTCCAAGCTCGTGAGCTTCCACTGTCACCTGGCGGTTACTGACGTAGCTGGGCACTGCGTTGGGTAAGGACCAAGCTCAGATCGAGTCAACACTCGTTGGCACATTCTCTCGCGAGTCAGCACACGCTGGCACAGGCGGGCTCGCCTCAGTGCATACAAGCCTGGCGTAGCATCAGCTCCGCAAATCTGGATTATCCTTGGTTCCTCGACGGTTGACTCTCGCTGTTACCTTCTACTCTACCTCGTCTCTACCTCTCGAGCATCATCATTAAGGAGCAAGTAACAGCAACAGGGGCTACCTCTCGAGCACCGACATTAAGGAGCAAGTAACAGCAACAGGGGCTACCTCTCGAGCACCGACATTAAGGAGCAAGTAACAGGGGCTACCTCTCGAGCACCGACATTAAAGAGGAAATAACAGCAACAGGGTTTACCTCTCGAGCACCGACATTAAGGAGCAAGTAACAGCAACAGGGCTACCTCACGAGCACCGACATTAAGGAGCAAGTAACAGCAACAGGGCTACCTCTCGAGCACCGACATTAAGGATCAAGTAACAGCAACAGGGCTACCTCTCGAGCACCGACATTAAGGAGCAAGTAACAGCAACAGGGCTACCTCTCAAGCACCGACATTAAGGAGCAAGTAACAGCAACAGGGCTACCTCTCAAGCACCGACATTAAGGAGCAAGTAACAGCAACAGGGGCTACCTCTCAAGCACCGACATTAAGGAGCAAGTAACAGCTACAGGGGCTACCTCTCGAGCACCGACATTACTACCTCTCAAGCACCGACATTAAGGAGCAAGTAACAGCAACAGGGGCTACCTCTCAAGCACCGACATTAAGGAGCAAGTAACAGCTACAGGGGCTACCTCTCGAGCACCGACATTAAGGAGCAAGTAACAGCAACAGGGGCTACCTCTCGAGCACCGACATTAAAGAGGAAATAACAGCAACAGGGTTTACCTCTCGAGCACCGACATTAAGGAGCAAGTAACAGCAACAGGGGCTACCTCTCGAGCACCGACATTAAGGAGCAAGTAACAGCAACAGGGGCTACCTCTCGAGCACCGACATTAAGGAGCAAGTAACAGCAACAGGGGCTACCTCTCGAGCACCGACATTAAGGAGCAAGTAACAGCAACAGGGGCTTATAATGAAGGAACTAACGTTATTCCCGATATTACACCTACATCATTCCCTGTTACATACACAGCAGCATGCACAAAGCTCTCTCGGTGATTTTCCTAGCGTGTTCTTAAGTACATGTAATATCGTCTTGTAATGTTCTAGTGGTATGACGTGTTCTTTGTAGCTTGACATAAACTCTGTGCTTATGTTCACAGGCAATATGATGCGTGTTCTTTACTACGTGTAATACGAAGCTGGATCTTATTTCATTATTTGTACTATACTTTAGCAATTATCATTATTAGTATCATAAGTATTAGTATCATGATTGTTATCAATTTCATTCGTATTATTATTGTTATCACTATCATATGTATTATCATTTTTGTGATAGTCATAATTATCATTATTACTTTGACAGTTGTTACTCTTTTCATTTTCATAATCATTACCATCACTGTTATCATTATCATTATTATATCATTCTCATTATTATATCTGACCATCATTATTGTCAATATTATTGTAATCATTGTCCTTATTTTTATTATCATTGTCATCATATTTCTTACTAGGAGTAGCATTAACATTACTATCATCATTATTACAATTATCATTGACTTTATTATTATTGTTTTTATCATAATCATTATCATCACCCTTATCGTCATTACTATAATTAATACTGTCATTATCCTCCTTATTATAATCTTTATCATTATCACTATTGCAATCAATATCACTATGATTATCAATGATCTTATCATTATCAACATTGTTGCTGCTATCATCATTATTATGTTCACCATTATCAGTATTGTTATCGTTATTATCATTATCAATATCATCATTATCATTTTCATCACTATCACTATTATCCTTATCATTATCCTCATTACCATCACTATTATCATTGATATTACTATCATCATTATTGTTATTACTAATATAATTATCATCACTATCACTATTATCATCATTTATTACAATAACAATAACACTATAAAGCTTGTTTCCTTAACGATGCACAAAAAATGATATTTAGTAAATAAATAAATAATAAACCTATTCGAAGTTCAAGAGACTACGTAAAGTACATAAAAAAAACTAATTCAAACTAACCAAGCTAAAGAAGACCACATTGCAGACCACCTTGCTATCAACAATGACCCTGGTCGTGCAATCCCAAACAACATTCTCACTAACACCTTTTTAAAGGTTGAGATGAAAGGTCGCGAACTTGTACGAACTAAAATAAGGACCAACCACCACACTAATCGTACTTTGACTCTAAAGGCGCTGTCACACTAGCACTTTTCCGTCAATTTTCTGAAAAATAGTCAATTTTTGAGCGAATTGGCATCTTTCTAGTCAGACGATAATTCTGAGTTTCCGCGTGAAACATTCCCGTCGTCTTATTGGCCAAATGTAATCAAATCAAGAACTATATTTTTAAATGTTCGTATTTTTTTAAATCATTAAAAATATTCAAATATAATGATATTTACTTTTCTTGTTTATAGCTTAAAATTGACAAAGAGAAATATGTAAATCTAAATTTTATTTCCATAGATAAAATTTGTTTTAAGTGCTCGACTTCATTGTCAGCCGCAGAGCGCGCTATTTTTCCTCCAGTTTTGAAACAATGGACTGTGGATGGACACAGGCCCTTCAGAAGAATACTTGAATTAGAATATTTTATTGTTTGTTCTTGTTACGCTCAGCATCTGCTAAAACTGCTAAAATCTAGCATAACCGCGCACTATCACTTGTTCGGCGCCATTGTTTACAAATGCGATGCGAGTATCGCATTACTAAGCCGATGGCTCCTTGTGTGACTGCGCCCCTCAAAAAATTGACAACTTTTGAAAACTGACGAAAAAAACGACGGAAAATAGGCTAGTGTGACAGCGTCTTAAGGGTTTTGACTCCCCCCTTCCAGCCAAGGTTGCGTTGAACTACCTGTCTCCCCCCAACACTGGATTTGCTTGATTTGCACCCTTCACTCTAAGTCTTGGTATATTGTTAGCCTTTAAGCAGTGCAATGTACATTGACCTTTGCTCGATGAAACGGGAATTTTACGCGTTTGTGATCACTCACGTGTAGCAAAAACGCTTGGGAACGCGTTTGTTTACAGAGATAGATAGATAGATAGAGAGAGAGAGAGATAGAGAGAGAGAGAGAGAGAGAGAGAGAGAGAGAGAGAGAGAGAGAGAGAGAGAGAGAGGGAGAGAGAGAGAGAGAGAGAGAGAGAGAGAGAGAGAGAGAGAGAGAGAGAGAGAGAGAGAGAGAAATATATAAATAGATAGATAGATAGAGAGAGAGAGGGGAAGATAGAGAGATACAGGAAGAGAGAGAGAGGGAAAGAGAGAGAGAGAGAGAGAGAGAAAGAGAGAGAGAGAGAGAAAGAGAGAGAGAGAGAGAGAGAAAGAGAGAGAGAGAGAGAGAGAGAGAGAGAGAGAGAGAGAGAGAGAGAGAGAGAGACTAGAAACAGACTAACAAACAACACATACACATAAATACAAAGAAACAGAAAGAACAAATAAAAAATCATTAAATGGCGTCAGTATTTCTAATGAAAAACAGAAAAGCGATTTTTATCAAGCAGACCGGAGCTCGTATCATTACAATTAAAGTCGGGGTTAAGTCAACAGCCAAAGAAATAAGGTGAAGTGCAGCTGGGAGTCAGATGGAAAAAGAAGTGAATGCTAGTCGTCAGGGGAGAACTTTTGCAGAGGTCAGGTCAAAGGTCAAACAGCCAAGGAACGAAAGGTTTGGAAACTCTCAGGCAGGTATCGCCTTGACCCTTCTTGTCCCGCTAATTTTAGCAAGTGACTTCTTTAAAGATATGTAATTTTTTTTACACGCAGATCAAATTGATATGAACTGAATATTAGATGTTATCATGATTTTTCAGGTTGGTAATCTTTGTTTTTTATTCTTCTTTCGTTGGGATGTGGAGGTAACCGGGGGCGCGCGCGCCGCGCGCGCGCGCGGCGGGGGGGGGGGCGCGCGAGAGGGGGCGCGAGCGGGAGCAAAGAGGGGGCGGGGAGCGCGCGGCGAGGCCGGCCCGCGCGCGGCGGCGCCCCCCGCGCGCGCGCGCGGGCGGGCGCGCGCGGGCGCGCGGGCGCGCGGCGCGGCGCGCGCGCGCGCGCGCGCGCGCGCGCGCGCGCGAGGAGGGGCGGCGCGGGCGAGGGGGCGGCGAGCGAGCGCGCGCGCGCGGCGCGCCGCGCGCGGAGCGCGCGGGCGCGCGCGCGGCGCGTCGCGGCGGCGCGCGCGAGCGCGAGGGGCGCGCGCGCGCGCAGGAGCGGGGGGGAGGAGCGGGGCGCGGCGCAAGACCGGCGCGGGCGGGCGCGCGCGCGCGCGCGACTCCTCTCCTCTTCCTCCTCTTCTTTTCTCTCTCGCTCTCTCTCTCTCTCTCTGCCTCTCTCTCTCTCTCTCTCTCTCTCTCTCTTCTTTCTCCCTTTCTCTCTTCCCCCCTCTCTCTCCTCCCTTTTTCTTCTTTTCTCTCTCTCTCTCACTCCTTTCTCTTTTCTCTCTCTCTCTCTCCTTCTCTTCTCCTTTTCCCCTCCCCTTCTCTCTTCTCTCTCTTCTTCTTCTCTCTTTTCTCTCTCTCTCTCTCCCCTCTTCTCTCCTTCTCTCCTCTCCTTTCTCCCCCCCCCTTCTCTCCTCTCTCTTTTTCTTTTTCTTTCTCTCTCTTTCCTCCTTTCTTTTCTCTCTCTCTCTCTCTCTCTCTCTCTCTCTCTCTCTCTTCTCCTCTCTCTCTCTTCTCTTCCCCTTCTCCCCTTTTTCTTTTTTTTCTTCTCTTTCTCACTCTTCTCTCTTTCTCTCTCTCTCTTTTTCTTCTTTCTTTCCTCCTGCTCCCTTCTTCTCCTTCTCTTCTCCCCCCCTCTTTCCCTTTTTCCTCTCTCTCTTCTTCTTTCTCTTAAAAAATTCCTCTTCCCCCCCTTCTTCCCCTTTCCTTTTTCTTCTCCTTTCTCCCTCCCCTTCTCTCTCTCTACTCTCTCTCGTCTCTCTCTCTCTCTCTCTCATCCCCTTCTCTTCTCTCTCTCTTTCTTCTCTCTTTTTCTCCTTTCTCTTCTCCCTCCCCTTTCTCCTTCTCTCTCTCTCTCTTCTCTTTTTCTTCTCTCTCTTTTCCCCTCCTTCCTTCTCTCTCTCTCTCTCTTTTTCTCTTCTCCCCCCCCCCTCCTCTCTTCTCTCCTTCCTCTCTTCTCACTCCTCTTCTTTAAACTCTCTCTTCTCCTTCTCCTCTCTCTTTCTTTCTTCCCCTTTTCCCCTCTCTCCTCCTTTCTCCCCCCACTTCCCTCTCTCTCTCTCTTCTCTTCTTTCTTCTTTTCTCTCTTTTTTCTTCTCTCTCTCTCTTCTCTCTCCTCTCTCCTCTCTCTTTTTCTCTCTCTTCCTCTCTCTCTCTCTCTCTCTTTCCTCCCCTTTCTCTCTTCTCTCTCTCTCCTCTTTTTTTCTTCTCCTCTCTCTCTCTCCATCTCTCCTCTTCTCTTCTCTCTCTCTTCCTCTCCTCCTCTCTCTTTCTTTTTCTTGTCCCCCCCTCCCCCTTCTCTTCTCCTCTCCTCTATCTTCTCTTTCTCTCTCTCTCTCTCTCTTCTCTCTCTCTCTCTTCCCCTCTCTTTTTTTTTCTCTCTCTTCTTTGTCGTTTTTTCTTCTCTCTTCTCTTCTTTTCTCTCTCCTCTTTCCCTTTCTCTCTTTCTCTCTCTCTCTCTCTCTCTGCTCTCTCTCTCCTCTCTCCTTTTCTCTCTTCTCTCTCTCTCCTCTCCTCCTCTCTCTCTTTTTTTTTTTCTCTCTCTCTCTCTTTTTTTCCCTTTTTTTCTTTTCTCTCTTCTTTTTCCTTTTTCCCCTTTTTCCCCCTTTCTCTTTTTCTCTTCTCTTTTCTCCTCTTTCCCCTCTCTCTATCTCCTCTCTTTTTTTCCCCCTCTCCCTCTTCTTCTCTCTCGCTCTCTCTCTCCTCCTCTCTCTCTTTTTTTCTCTCCTCTCTTCCCTCTCTCTCTCTCTCTCTCTCTTTTCTCTCCCTCTTCTCTCTCCTCTCTCTCTCTCTCTCTCTCTCTCTCTCTCTCTCTCTCTCTTCTCACTCTTCTCTCTCTATCTATCTCTGTCTGTCTGATCTACTTCCACTCCCCCCCCCCCCCCCCCCCCTCTATATATATCTCATAACTATCTATATATATCTATATAAAAATTATATATATATATATTCTATATATATGTACCTATAATCTATATCTCTTTATATTTATTATTATATATTCTATAATATATATCTGAATAAATACAACCATACATATCCATTACTCTCAATCTATTTATATATATATTACATATATATGTATAAATCTACTATATATCTCTCTATAATTATATCTCTATATATATATATAATTATATCACATATCCCCACACCACCACCACACCTATCCCCCCCCCCCCACCACCCCCAACCCGCCCCCCTACCGCCCCCCCCCCTCCCCCTCCCCCCCGATACGCCGGGCACGGCCGCGCGGCAGCCGCGGAGAGCAAGAACCCTCCCGCCCCAGCGAGTGGGGAGGGAAACGGAGGCCACGGAGAGGTTGCGGGAGCAAGCCCCCCTTTTTTCAGGCGGCATCCAGAGGGTCGGTACCCGTGCCCCTGCGGATATCCCGTAACTTCTACTAAAAAGGCCCCCCCATCCCCAACAACATTGGTTATCAGCGCGACCGATAACTAGGGCCCGCTCTTGGAGTCACGGCGTTAGTTTATCTTCCTCCCCCCCTCCCCCGTTTCTTTTTGGGTATAGGGGGGGGGGGAGGGGAGGCAAACAGACAGATATACAGTACACGCGTGTAACTGATACTTTTCTCTCACTGTCTCTCTCTTTCTTTCTTTCTTTCTTTCTCTCTCTCTCTCTCTCTCTTTCTCTCTCTCTTTCTCTCTCTCTCTCTCTCTCTCTCTCTCTTTCTCTCTTTCTCTCTTTTCTCTCTCTCTCTCTCTCTCTCTCTCTACTCTCTCCCCTCCTACTCTCTCCTTCATCTCTCTTCTCTCTCTTCTCTCTCTCTCTCTCTCTCTCGCTCTTCTCGCTCTCTCTCGCTCTCTCTCTCTCCTCTCTCTCTCTCTATCTCTCTCTCTCTCTCTCCTTTCTCTCCATCTTCTTCTCTCTCTCTCTCTCTCATTCCACCCTATATTCCCTCTCACGCACTCTCTCGCCTCCTCTCTCTCCTCTTTCTCTCTCCTACCCCCCTATTCTCTCTCTCTCTCTCTCTCTCTCTCTCTCTCTATCTCTCTCTCTCACTCACTCCCTCTCTCTATCCTCTCACTCTCTCCTCCACAACCCAATACTACCTCTAACGGCCTTAGTACCCCTGAAGAGAAACACCTTAGGCGGAAACCGTGGATTGTTTATTCCCTTTGTGTCTTATTGATCATTATAACCCATTTACGTATATATGACTACATACATACCAAGATATATATATCTCTATCTATCATATATTTAAATCTATATATATATATATATATATATATATATATTCACAACACATGTATCTTATATAATAAATATATATTATATCTATATCTCTATCTATATTATATATAATATTATATCTATATTTATATATATATATAAACACACATGTATATTTATATATGAAATATATATATATTATATATATATATATATCTATATATATATATCTAATATATACATATATATTATATGAATTATTAATATATATATCTTATATCTTATATATCTATAATATATATCAGTATTTCTATATTACATGCCCAACACACACACACACACACACACACCCCCACATATCTATATTTATATACTATATTTATATGTAATAGATATATATATAACTCTCCAATCTATATCTCTATATCTATTTCTATATATACCATCCTATTCTTATATCATTATATAATATATTCTATCTCTATATATATCCCCCTAATCTCTAAATCTATATAATACCATAACAAAATTATTATTTCTCGATCTCCATATTATCTATATTATATAATATATTAGATCTATATATCTCTCTCTCTGTTCTCTCTCACTATATCTAAATATCTCTATGTCTATATAGATATATATATATAACTTATCTATAATAACTATGACTATCTCTCACTCCCTTCTTGTCTATAACTACCTCTCTACCCCCACTCTCACTAAATCTATGTATCTATATTATCTCTCTTATTCTATCTAATATCTACCCGTTCCCTACTCAAAATATATATCTAAAATATCTCTATATCACAAACTATCACTTATCACCAGTACATAATATGCTCTATCTCTCTCTCACACACTCTCTCAATATCTCTCTAAACTCTAAACTCTATATTACAACCCGTTACCCTCATATATATATCTCTCACTACAAATTACACTCTATCTAACTTTCTACATCTCACTCTAAACTACTGAGTGTGAG
>NW_028234404.1:29513303-29518303 GCF_977035675.1 Penaeus japonicus | reverse complement strand
CTTATTTTCAATATTGATATTTCAATATTGGTATTCATTGAAATGTATCATTATTTTTGCATAGTAATTTCCTGGGTGAGATTCTGCATATTCATTTCCCAGAAAATATCACAGTAATATGATATTTTTTTACACGCCCACGCCTCTATGTATTACTTAACCTAGGACATGCATGCAGCATTGCATTCAGCGCTTCATTAAGTCTTTGGGCCCTGTCTAAGTGCTTCTCTTGTTTTATTATTGTTGCTGTTACCATCATTATCATTAATAGGGTTATTGTTTTCATCATCATCATTATTATCATTATCATTGGTAATATTGTCATCATCATTTTTATTATTATAATTTTTATCATTATTGTTTACAATTGTTATCCTTATTATTATTATTATTATTATTATTATTATTATTATTATTATTATTATTATTATTATTATTATTATTATTATTATTACTGTTATTATTATTATCGTTATCATAATTATTGTTGTCGTCGTTAATGTTATCATTATTATTGTCATCGTCATCATTATCATTATCATAATCATAATCATCACTATTTTTATTATTATCATTGTCATTCTCACTACCATTATTATTATTATCACCATCACCATCCTTACTATTATCCTTATTAGTATTATTCATTACTAAAGATAATATCATTGTTTTAGTTATTATCATCACTATGTTATTTATCACCATTATCACCTTATCATCATTTCTAATGCTGATATTACTACTACTACTACCACTACTACTATTGCTACTACTACCCTTTTTGTAAATAAGTGGTCTAAATATTTTCTTTAGTTTGCCTGCACGGGTGAACACTTTCCATCGTAAAATATTAGATTATATTGACAAAATTGACTTTGCTTTTTTTTCATCTTGTTATTCTTGTACTAGCTGGAATCAACAGCCTATGTTTCTAGTTTAGATCTTTATTTACCACCCTGGCTAACTGCACAGGCATGGGCTTTTGATACATTGATGTAGAGTCATGACATTGTTGCTAACATTGTACTACAAATTAAGATAATAACATTATTATATTCTATAGTATATCAACTGTGAATAGACATTTGTCTCTTCCAACCGTCGCGGAAGATTACCGTAGAGTTTGTGCACTCCATGTTCTTCATCCTTCCGATAAGCTTTTTTTTTCTTCTTCATCCTTGCGATAATTTTTTTTATTTTTTTATTTTTTACGGGAAATGGATATACATATATCAAAACTATGATAAGGACTCATTGGTATAATGACGAATTTTGAGATTAACCTTTGGTGAAAATGGTTCAAACTGAAAGGTTGTGTAAACGGTGACTCATTTTTTTTTTTTTTTTCTCTCTCTCTCTTTCTGAATATTGATTTGTAGACAAGGCAAGGTCCTATGGATCATAAAGAACATTGGCTAGACTATCATTATGATCATTCTTCTTACTAATACCATTATCACTATTATTATTATTATTATCAATATCATTGTCATCATTATCATTATCCTTTACCTAGCGTTATCTACTGCGCTGGGTAAACTTTTCTTATAAATTGACCTCACGTGCTTATTCAGGTGAGACATGTTTCGTTTTCTCCGCTTATGCTATATATTCAATAATTTCCATTCTGTTGCTCCTATTCATACAACATTTTTGGTTCGTCGAGCCTATTCATAACTTCGAAATCCATAGGGAACCGCATCTTTCGGGATTCTTATGCTGCTAGGCCGTATGCCTTAACTCGAGGCATTACATACTGTGATCGTACGGTGAAAAAAAATATATCATAATTCTTCTTTTTTCTATGACACTGGGCATTTCAGGATTGGACTTTGTGCTTAGTGTTATAGGACACCTTTAAAGCCACGCTGTGTATGATGCCAAAGGATATCTAAAAAGTAGTTTTAGGAGCCGTACCGTCACCCTCAGCGATCGCAGACAAGAGGTCTGATTACACTTGTCTCTCTCTCTCTCCGTCTCTCTCTTGCTCCTTGGCTTCTCTTCGGATTCTTCTCCGAAAATCGAAGAAAAAAAGGGCAGTAATGTCGTTCTCATGACAGGGTTCATTGGTAATGCAGTGTGTCCAGTTGTCCTTTCACTCATCCAAAAGATATTTTCATAATCCCTTTTTTTCTAGTCATTGCCTTCACCTCTTTGCTAACAGTCAACTAACACCAGCACTCGAGGCAATATTCCTAACAGTCTTCTAACACTAGCACTCGAGGTCACAGCACCTCGAAGACCTATTTGCTTGATCGTCTTCATTTAAGGTTAGGTTATGGGAGGGATTTATTCTGGGCGAGATGTAAACAAAACAACGAAGGAAAAAAAAAAAATAAATAAATAAATAAAAAAAATCAGGAAAATGCAAGAATACTGTTCCCTGGGGGCATCATGTTAAAAGTAGGTTGGGTTGAATTAGAATGGGATTAGGTAAGGATTGGGGATGGCTATATGTACCTACCTCTAGAAAATGTGGAGCTACATTGTATCGCAGTGTTTACTTATTCCATGCATTGTTACAGTATGGTGCAGTTATATGGAATGTTATGTGCACTGAATATCAAGCAAATACCTTATCTGAATGTAGCTTTCAAGTCTATTCAAATGAAAAAAAATGTTGCTTTTTTATACATTCATTTGACTGTTATATTCCGCACAATTCAGTTGATAAGCAAACAGCAGACTTTATTCACATAACTGGCTATAAGCAATGATTTCTCCACAGATAAACGGTCCGGGTCAATTGCAGTTCATTTGATTGCTTGTACTTGTCCTTATCATTGGTATAATAGATCTTCAGCCTTCATGCTTTTCATTGTCATCATTATCATTATCTCTATTTTTATTGTTATCATTATTGTTATTATCATCATTATTGTTATTATTATTTTCTCAACATCATTATTCATACCCTTGATAATCATTATCAATAATATTGTTGTTATATTTTTTATAATTAAACTAATATTGTGATAATTATTATTGTTATCTCTATTATCATTACTTTTATCATTGTTATTGTTATTATCATTGCATTTTTTTTTACTATAATCATCAGATCATTAACATTACTATTACTATCATCATCATCATTATGTCATTATCACCATTATCGCGATCAGCATCATTATCATTATCATCATCACTATCCTTATCATCATCATTACTGTTAAGATTATTACAATGATTACAAATGCCATTACAATTGTTCCTATTACTATTACCAATATCATCCCGATCACAATTATCATCATTATCATCTCATTCTGAACTTATCATCACCATAACTTTCCTTCATATAAGTTCAAACGTGATGGCAACACCACCACATAGTCATCACGTTTAATTCACTTCCACAAACCTCCTATCACTGTTTATCGCCACAGATCCAATCACCGCGAGATTATCCTCAATGTCACATCATGCTTTATCCTATCCCATTCCCCTCATTTGAATTAGCTCTAAATAAATATCCAATAGATTATCCTCAGTGACTGATAATTCTCCCTCCCTTTCATTTCATTCGGTAAATAAAGTAACAAGATCCCTTCTGCTATGGATTAATGCACCGATTGCTTGTCTGTTTCCTGTGTATGTTTCCAGTCTCAAGTTTCCCGGTCGTTTCAGATGGAATCGCCTAAAGGAGTGGTGTATTCGATGCCAGAGTGCGTTCGTATAGTGTACATTCACACACATATACATATATGTGTGTATCTGTGTGTGTGTGTGTATATATATATATATATATATATATATATATATATATATATATATATATATACATATATATATATATATATATATATATATATATATTATGTATATACATATATACACACACACACACAATCATCACACACACACACACACACACACACACACACACATACATATATATATCATACATATATAATATATATATATATATATATATATAATATATATATATATATATATATATATATGCGCATCTGTGAGTGTTCATCTATTTTAGAATACATATAAACGCATTGTATACATATATTGCAGCCGACAACACACATTGCCAGTCCCATAATATATCATAGCTTCCATAAACGTAATATATACCACCCTGCCTGTCCATATATCAGATATGACAAGGTAATATATAACGCACAGATAATCCACACAGGAACAATATTCAGGATCGACGTAACATCTTTCTCCTCGTAGATGCTGAATGATCCGAACTATTCATCCGGATAAGAGACAAGTGTAATCAGACCTCTTGGTGAGACCCAACACAGAGACGATCTTTTATCTCGGCCATGAAAAAGAGATCATGAACGAATCGATTCGTCTACCAGACACCGATCTCGGATGCCAGACAACTTACGTGTCTTCGGCCTGGATTCTAGACACAACAAGTCCGTTCTGTCGTGACAAGGAGGCTCTGTTAAGGATGCTTGAACTTGTGACACGTAGACGGCGGGTACGTGTGGGCGTTATGTGGCACCACCTGGCGGCTCGGACTGCAACGAGGTCAGGTCAAAGGTGCTTCGTGTGCTCAGATGTAGGACCTCGGTTGGCTGGTCCTGTTTCTTTGGAAGGAGGACACGTGTTGCAGATCATGGGGTGTTTACTCTACGTGGCACTGAGATGTTGTATCATGTGCATTAGCAGTGTCGTGTACATTATGAACATGTAATTTATCATTGTAATGTCTGTTACCAATGTAGATGATTAGCATAATGTAATAATCATATGTCTCTGCATTTCTGTTCCACCCACTCCGCATCTTCACTTCCAAATCATGCAACAGGACGACAAATTGGTTTCCCGCAAATTATATTAAAACTTTTATACTGGGTGAGTCAACAGAATAACTACGTTTTAAAGGCGAATGTGGGCGGCAAAATGATGATTCTTTTTTTTCCAAACTTGTATTTCTGTTTTCGTTCTGGCTTCATTTTTTTCATGTGATTCATTACTGATTTCGTAAAAGTGTCCCGTGTGCGTGGGCTTTAGTAATCACA
>NW_028234404.1:29490803-29500803 GCF_977035675.1 Penaeus japonicus | reverse complement strand
ATTTTATTTAATAAATATTATATATATATATATATATATAAAATCTATGTATATATATATAGATATATATGTTTATATATATATATATATATATATAATAATATATATATCTTTATACTGTTTATCAATGTATATATAATAGATAAGATTCCTGTAGATATACAGTAATATCTATAGATAGATAGATAGATATAGATATATAGATATAGATAGATAGATATAGATATATATAGATAGATAGATAGATCTATATAGATATATGGATATATCCGTAGAAAATGTGGTATTAGGAATAAAAACACATATAACAAACAAACAAATGCCATAAAAAATGGATATAAGTCGCCATGTCTCTTTAACCCTTTCTCTCTTCTGTGTCTACCCTCCCCACCCTCCCCACCCTCCCCACCCTCCCCACCCTCTCTCCCTCTCCCCCAATCTCCCTTTTGTGCTTCCCCTTTTCTTTTCATCCTTCCCTTTTTTGCCCTCAGACCATTTGACTCGTAAACTATTTTTTGCTTCTTCTTCTGTCTTCTCTTCCTCTTTCGTCTTTTCTTACTCCTGTCCCTCTATCGTCTCCTTTTCTACATCCTCTGTCCACTCTTCCTCTTCGTCTTTCTTTTCTTCTTACGTCTTCTTCCGCCTTCTCTTCCTCTTCTTCTTTATCCCCTTCTTCCTTTTTCTCTTCCTCTTCTTCTTTATCCCCTTCTTCCTCCTCTTCATCTCTATCTCTTTCTTTTCCTTCTTCTCTATATTCCAAATCCTCCTCCTCTTTCCCGTTCTCCTCTTCCTCTTCTCCTTTCTCTTTCTCCTCTGTATTTGTTAATATCTTATGTTCATCTCCACCTGTCTTTCATAGGAAGCATTCGTGTGTGTTTGTTTGTTTCCTTAGAATGTCAATGCACCTGTCTCTATTCTTGGATGCTGACGCAGAATATTAATGAGATCTTGCTGGGACATCGCCGACGGATCTCTTTTCATGTCAGAAATGTTTGTTCTCGCGCGATTCATCAGAGTTCCAGTGCATCTCATCAGCCAAGCGGGGGTGAGATGACGCTGCGAGTATGGGAGCCAGCGGAGGCAAAGAGGAAGACCCATTGTGCTATTTGCTGAACCAACAGCGCTTCTCTTGTCGCAAAGTTCGTGCCGACTGCTCCGCCGGCCATGTGTCAAGGCGGTATCTAATAATCCCGTGGGAACTTCTCGTCAGACACGCTTCGTTTCCGTCCTTCGTTCGTGTTTCGTGAGTCGTACGGGTGAAGCACCGACCGTGGAGAGGTGGTGCGGACCCTGCGACTACTAACAGGCAGACGAGAACTGTTCATTTCTCCCTCTTTGAAGGCTGCAATCATCCAATTCAGAAGTTCCAAAGCTCGCCGCTGTATTCAGGGAACCTAAACGTTAAAGCTGACCTCAGCCTCCGGGCCCAGATCGCGTAAAGCCTCAAGCGTCAGTTGTTCCCTCGCCGGTTCCCGTCTCGTTGGTAGGTCACCTTCAATGCCGTTGATTCACAATGCCTTGTGTACGGGCAAATATCTTTCCTTTTCTCATATTGCAAAAGATAATAGCTTTCAGGGAGTTTTTTTTTTTTTTTAAGATTATTGAGACTTTCCCCTCTAATAGTAAGTAAATAAGCTTTGGATTGCTTCACTCGCATGAAAGTTTTCTGCAAAAGATCGATTTCAACGCTTGGTAGAAACAGGGTCCTCATATAACCCCTTTTGCCTGACAGGTTAATGACTCATTATAAAGCACGTCACTGTAGACTAATTGCTCCATGTTACTGCTTTATTTCATTTTGTTTTCATCTGTTCTCCTACTGCTTCCGCCTCAGATTACTCTCTTTACATCCTTTCGCTTCTCTCTTCTGATTTCCCTTCGTTTGGTGGACCACGGAGCGCGCATGTTGCATTTCGCTCTCCAGGCTCGCTCGGCGACAAGCCTCTCTTGGCATTGTCCTTCCAGCTTGTCTTTCGATACACATTTCTCCCCTTTCCTCTCGCAACAGTTCCCTGCGTTGGCTCAGCCTCCCCTCGCTCTTCCCATTTGCACCTCTTTCCTCCCTTCCTTTATCTCCCCTTTCCTCCCTTCCTCTACCCATCATATCCTTTTACTCCACCTTTCCTCCCTTCCTCTGCCTCCCCTTTCCTCCCTTCCTCTACCCATCATATCCTCCTTCCCTCCCTTCCTCCCTCCCTCCCTCTCTCCCTCCTTCCCTTCTTCCCTCCCTCCCTTCCTTCCCTCCCTCCCTCTCTCCCTCCCTCCCTTCCTTCCCTTCCTCTTTCTCTCCCTCCCTCCCTTCCTGCCAACAGCCTACATCGCCAACCTCTGTTCCCGCTTCGGTTAGCATGTCCTGCTACGCGTACCCTCTCACCCCCTTCGTGTTATTAACATCCCGTTTAATGGGCGAGTACTTATTGATTCTCCACCTGGCTCGTTGATGCCAAGGCGAGAGAACGTTTCTGTAATGGCCGCTCCTGTAATGACTGAATTTCCAATGCTAATTAGGGATAGCATTACAGAGTATCATGTAGAATACAGACGGTGAATTTTGTATCAGCCAAATAAGCTTAATGAATCGCAGTATGGCCGTGACGTGATTCTAGAGATTATTCTCAGGCCCGAAACTCATTTTCTGCTTCCGCAACACGGGATAACTTCCACATATTAATCTGATATGGTGCGATATCACCGTCTTAGGGGGCTTCGTGCTAACTAACTTCCACCTATTATGCTGACACGGTACAATACAAAACACCGTCTTATAGGGGGAACTTCATGCTGACTTCCCGTACGTTGTCTAATTCTGCTCTGTTAACAACACTGGAGTTCAGACATCTGATCGATCGCTTGGTAGCATGGTCTTACTTGGATCCTCGACCAGTACTATTGGTTCAGAGAGGAAGAGAGAGAAGGGAGAGAGAGAGAGAGAGAGAGAGAGAGAGAGAGAGAGAGAGAGAGAGAGAGAGAGAGAGAGAGAGAGAGAGAGAGAGAAAGGGAAGGGAGAGAGAGAGAGAGAGAGAGAGAGAGAGAGAGAGAGAGAGAGAGAGAGAGAGAGAGAGAGATATTGAGAGAGAGAAACAAATATATATTTATATATATATATATATATATATATATATATATATATATATATATATATGTATATATATATATATATCAATATATGTATATAAACATATAAATATATATATATATATATACATATACATATATATATATATATATATATATATATATATATATATATATAGAGAGAGAGAGAGAGAGAGAGAGAGAGAGAGAGAGAGAGAGAGAGAGAGAGAGAGAGAGAGAGAGAGAGAGAGAGAGAGACAACCTGACAAAAGGACGAATGATCAAGCAGAAAAGGACACTAAAGCCAAACACACAAACAGAAAGAGAGAGAAAGAGAGCGAGAGGACGTAACAAGAGAAACGCAAAAGTTAATAAAGCCAGCAAAAAGGGGAAAAGAATTCGGATTGATGACACCGCTAGGGCCAGGCAGGAGACAGAGGAGGAAATAAACACACATATGGGGAAAGTACATACTGAGTCGTGAAAAGCCGCGCTTGACTGACCATGTTGGCACACAAAACCATCTCTGTGGATATGTTACGTTTGATCTCAAAAGTATCAGAAAAACCTCGGCTTTGATGCGGCTTACGAGACGAAGCTGGGAGTCATTAGAACAAAAATGCTTACCTTGTAAAATCTGATGAAGTCACACACACATGCACAGAAGAAACTCAAGAAACTGAGGTATTGTGTAAAACATCCGCACACCTAAACAGAATCCACACACTATGTTTGTGTTTGTGTGTGTGTGTATGTGTATGTTTGTGTGTGTGTGTGTGTGTGTTTGTGAATGTGTGCGTGTGTGTTTGTGAATGTGTGTATGTGTGTATATATGTGTGTGTGTGTGTGTGTGACTGTTGATTTGTGTATCCCGAGCGTTCTCAATCTTACTGTTTCAATAAAGTACGAGTTTCAGTCTTTTATCGAAAACTACACGATTTTTCATTGTGATATTCTAGAATAAAGACCGTGCCAATCTTCATATTTCCACAAAAAAAAGTCTGTTCATAAAGAAACATCGAAAATCAATGCCACGAGGAAACAGGCGCATGTATCAGCAACATATGTGGATTTTATCAACGCGTCTGCGCCGAGCAATTAGCATTTTTTTCATCGGCAACCAATATTGCATCCTCGCCCTTATCAACACTTCCCCCTCGCTTCAAATCACCATTTATCAGCCGAGACGCATGGTTCTATTTTCTTCCATCACAGCATATCGGTTCTCATGCACTACCGCTCCCTCCCTTCGCCTCAGCCTCGAGGAGATAAGAGCAGGTACCGAGATCGAATTTCCACTAATATATTCATTAGCCTTATCTTGGTCGGGCCTTCGTGCCACTCGTCATGCATGCGCTTCTCATCCCCCGCCGCGTTGTGCAAAGGAATGGTTGCATAAAGGGAGTTTTTTTTTTTTTTTTTTTTTTTTTTTTTTTTTTTTTGTCTTGGTGGATAGGCTGGAGGAATTGATGTGGGTTGTGGATAGATATAGTGGTTTGGGAATGCAGTGTCATGAAAGTATAATTACATACAGGCAATTAGATACATAGGATCTCATGCTGGATGATTGCATTCTGAAATATACTTAAATGTGATTACTATTTTGACGACGATTCAAATGTAGATGCAGACCTGATTATTTTAGTTTTTCTTTTTTTTTAGGAAGAATATATCTTTATCCATTGCAAGTATCAACATTTTCATCAGCCAGGATTACTCAACTAATATGAGCAAATGTCAAGTTGGACACGTCCCAATGTATGCAGAGGTCCGGATAAATATTATACATGCAATTATGAAAACAGAACCACCAATCTGAGTACAGGGTAGTTTAACCATATGATTTTTATTCATGTCATATTGCTTATCCATACAAGACATAGCAAGAAGAAGACCGTTTTTTTTTGTTTTTTTTTTCTCGCCTTCTGGTGCCTGTGGTCCAGCTACAACTCAGAAAATCCGGATTTGGACCGCGGGCCGCTAGCAGAAAACCCCCGTTATAAACTATGATAATAAAATATCTTTGACAGCGCTCTCAAAAAGAGACAATCACCAGTTTGCACTTTTTAGAATTATCTCTATCACCAACTCTTGTTTTTGTTGCTTTCCCCAGCGCACCAACTTTCATCATTCAAACGGTGTGAAGAGTTGCAACGAAAGAGCAAAAAACAAAACAAAACAAAACAAAAAAAAAGCGAAACAACTTCACTCCACTTCTTTCTCCCATTCTTCTCACAGCGACACACAACTCTTCCCCAACTTTCCTCGTCTTCAAAAAGGCAAATAATTCCGTAACGAATTCATAGCAACAGCTGCAACGGCATTTTCAGATTTATTGTCGAGGTCTTCCGTCCACGAAGAGCCAAGCGCCGCGCCGTATTCGGAGAGTTCCTCCGTCACGTCAGCTCGATATGTAAGAGACACCAGCCTCTCGAACAAGAAAGGTTTTTTTTTTCTTCGAAGAGGACTTTCTTATTTTCTTTAAGGACGGGTATGTGTCTTCCTTCTCTACACTGAAGCCAAGGAATGTGATAGGATACGATTCATGAGTCCATGAAGTTGGCTGTGATCAGGCACTTCTGAAAGTCTTCCGATCTTAAAAAGAGGACGAGAATGCAAAAAAAAAATCATGGGTAAAAAGTGAATGAATGTAAAATCTTCTATGTAAAGGTGATCAGTGAAGGAGATAATCCCGAGAGAGAGAGGGACGTGACTGACATCATGCCTGTCTATGGTGACACAGTGACACGTGGGACGACTGATGATCATGACGCGGCCCATCCACGCGATTTCATTAATCTTAGAGTACATGTGATGAATTGGCGGATGCGAAACTTTGACAAATTAGTTTCGGGATAAAGTCGTGCGAACCGGATGCACTTCGCATAAATCTGAGGCATCAGTTTTTGTTTTTTTTTCTCTGGAAACTGTCCGTAATTCGAAGCATAAAAATAAAAGAAAAGAAAAGAAAAGAAAAAGAGAGAAGAAAAAGAAAAAAAGAAAAAAAAAATATAAATAAGCAAAGTCATAAATGTTCAAAAGTAACGTTGATAACATATCAAAACAAGATACCCGAAAGACCATTACATAAACACCTACATTCTAAGCATCCTGGAAGTGACAAATGCAGAAGAAACAAAACCGTAAATAAATGAAGAAATGGTTGGACCGCCATGGACATAACGAAATAACACATCATAGATAACTAAATAGACTAAATAGAATAAAGAAATACGAGAATATACGAACAATCGTATCTCAATGCATCAATCAAATAAACAAAACTTGAGTAAAGTAAAGAACTCGTAAGAAGTGTCAACAGCCTTTCGAGCGAACGAGACACGAGAATAGAAGCGTTTTCATAAAAGTATATATTGCACTGGAGATAGTTGGCCTAACTTCGCGCTCGGCGTTTTCAATCTGGAGAACTTCCGTCCGGGGGAGAAGCCTTGCATAAGTTCCATTGAAAATCTTTCTCTCGTCACTAAATCCTGGCCGAAGTTTCCCGGTATTTCCCCATTTTTTTTTTTTTTTTCATGATACTATGCGCGCTGGTGTCGGATGGCCGTTTTCTTCGTGGCGACAATAAAAACAAAACAACACCGACGACAGAAATGAGGCTAATGATAACAGCAAAACAACAAACACATCAGCAGCAAAAAAAAAAAGAAAAAAAAAAAATAATAATAATTAAAAAATAAATAAATACATAAAAAGATGAAATAAAAAGAACAAAACAACTCTAATGATCATGATAAGAATAATGATAAGGAGAAGAATAATGATAATAATATCCCAAGAAGCCCAGCATCAGTGTATATTTTCCGGATCGTTAACTTAATTACTCTGCCTGTGAGCTTGGCTTGAGGCTGGGGAGACCACTGGAGATTTTCTATTAGCGAGGCTAAGTGAACCTAATCAGTTTAAAGTGTTCTCATCAGTACTTCTTTCACCAGCAATTTATTTTCTTAAAGTGGCATTTCATCAACATTGATCTATCTATCTACCTAGTTAGTTCTTTCTTAATACTGTTTATTTCTTAGCATTGATATATGTTTCCTTTGTGATTGTCTCTTCTCATCTTCTCCTACTCTTTATTCTGACTCCTCATCTCCACTGTGTCTGCCATATCCTGTAAACACATGTACGTCAAACACGCATTTCTTACTATATGCGTAGTTAAACTGGGGATCTACATGAAGCAGCAAGGCGAGCTTCATGATACCCCCGTGTTAGTCTACCACAGCCAGCATGCACGACGCCCAGACATACATCGAGTGCAGATCCTGCATGCCAGACGTTGCAGCGCTCAGAGCAAAGCCCCGTTTCTGCTCTTTCTTTTGCCAGGAATCCTGCTGATGTGCCCCCTTCAGTCGGCCAAGTACGCGTTTAATCGCGGATTCCGCTCGCCTTAGTGGCACTCTGAGGCGTATCTCGGCCCGGGTCGAAACAGGGTTATTTTAGACGATAATAAAACCTGTTTGATAACAACGCTATGCTTCAACAGCAGAAGTGTATATCAGCATTATATCTTTTTGAGATATCTGGGAAAAAAAGAGAATTCTAGTCAAATGTTTACGGTCTATATATTATGGAGTCGAGGACTTCACAAAGCGTTTGGTATGAACGAAGGACTACTTGTGTATTCACGAAATGTTTTCTTCCAAGATTACGAAATTTCATAGTGCCTTGGATAATCTAACCTTTACTCCCCTTTTGTCGTTTGCTCAGGTTGTATTCAAATGGCAAAATTTACCTTTGAAAGAAATACTCATTTTTTCTTCTGAAATAAAGTAAAGTTCTATTCGACTTCGTTAAACAATTCTCCATATGTTGCTAAAAGAATGGGAATGCATCTTGTTTAGGATTCTTACTGGTCACCAATGGACATATCTTTAATTATCCACGTACGCACACACACACACACACACACAGACACACACACACGTACACACGCTATTTTTTGTTCGAACACACCCTCTCTCAACATACCGAAATATACTTGCCAAATGATATCAACCGAACCTCACACAAGAGCAAATGGAAAACCTATTTTCATAACAGCATTTCACATTATTGGTGATTCAAGTTCGCAATCAAATTTGACAATGATAATGATTCCTTTTGATGGAGATGTAGAAATGACCCCCTTTCTGTATTTCATCGTAGTTTTATGAAGAGATAATATTTAAGTGGTATATTATGCCATGACTGTCCTCTCTATTCTTATGACTTTACTCATGCAATGACGCATGTAATGACAGCGCAAAGGCACGACAAATTGATTGAGGTATTTGTCTTTTAGAGGATTTCGTTCAAAGGTATGAAGCATTCACACATATATAGATATGACAAATACTGTACTGTGTGTGCGTGTGTACACATATACACATATGTATACATACATATATACATACATACATACATACATACACACACACACACACACACACACACCCACACACACCCACACACACACACATATATACATATACACACACATATATATATATATATATATATATATATATATATATATATATGTGTGTGTGTGTGTGTGTGTGTGTGTGTGTGTGTGTGTGTGTGTGTGTGTGTGTGTATACATACACACACACACACGCGCGCGCGCGCGGACACACACACACACACACACACACACACACACACACACACACACACACACACACACACACACACACAAGTGCACACGCATACACACACACACACACAGAAATACGTTCAAAGAGACAATCAAGCGAAAGCAAACATAGTATGTACTCGACATATATACACTTAAAAAAAAAAACAAAAAAATGAACAGACCCTAAACGCCAGACACACCGTGTATCACAAAGCCAGGCTCCTCCCGACGCCATCTTTAAAATGCCATAAGAGCCGGTCGAATTACCAGCGGTTATGAATCGCCCTAAATCTTAATCATCCATTATAGCAAGACTCGTTGTTGCTTCGCGAATGAATCAGCTTGATTGGTGTGGCTGCCAACTGCAATCCGGACTGCAAAGCGCTGTCTGGATTGCTACAAATCTTGCGAGAGGATCTACAAGCCTGGAGTGGACGCTCACCATGGAGCCCGACAGCTTATCTGAATGGCTGGTAAATGTTGTTTTCTTATGCTTGCAAAGGCGCTCTGCTCTGTCCTGGAGAGGTTTCCGAGAACTGGAAAGAATTGGAAACTCTTGGTGATTTAAAGATATGGATTTCATGTGAAACTTTCTATGTGGGAACTGGTGAGAGGACGAGACCATACTTATGGGAATCTTGTTTAATGAGGATGTCTGTTTAGTATTTTTGAGAAGAAATTGTCTATTTCTCTCTTTTTTCTGTGTTTCTTATAAACATACCTTTTATATATAATTTTGATTTTCTTCCCTAAGTAAAGTATTTAATTATCATTTCACTTTCTGTATCGTTATATAACTCTCACCTTTTTCTGGTTAGCAAAAAAAATATTTTTATTCTTAAGTTCACTCTTCCCTCTCTCTCTCACTTTCTCTCTCTCTCTCTCTCTCTCTCTCTCTCTCTCTCTCTCTCTCTCTCTCTCTCTCTCTCTCTCTCTCTCTCTCTCTCTTCTCTTCTCTCTCTCTCTCTCTCTCTCTCTCTCTCTCTCTCTCTCTCTCTCTCTCTCTCTCTCTCTCTCTCTCTCTCTCTCTCTCTCTCTCTCTCTCTCTCTCTCTCTCTCTCTCTCTCTCTCTCTCTCTCCTTCTCCCTCTCTCTCTCTCTCTCTCTCTTCCTCTCGCTCTCTCTTCCCCCCTCTCTCTAACCTCCTTCTTTCTCTACCCCCCACTCCTCTCTCTCTCTCTCCTCCTCCCTCTCAATGTCCCTCTACCCCATGCCAGTCTCTCCCTCTCTTTTTTTCTAGTTTACCCATTAAATAGAAGATATGCATTTGAGCCGAAATCATTGC
>NW_028234404.1:29478303-29480803 GCF_977035675.1 Penaeus japonicus | reverse complement strand
CTCTCTCTCTCTCTCTCGGTCGCTTGCATTTTTCTCCGCTATAACCTCTCCCCGCGTCTCTATGGAGAAGAGAGGTAGGTGTTCAGCTGTGTCAGTCTCCGCCAGGAATATCAGGAAGGGCAGATGGAGAGCGAAGTCTGTTTTGAATTTCTTCCGATAAATATTTTTGAGACGTCGCACACTAAATTTGCATCTTCGATATTGCAAGATCCATCCCGGCATGTATATTTTCAGGGGGGCGGGGAGACTGCAGTGCACACGATAACGTACACATAAGCTTTGCAAGTGTGGGCGTTCCCGAGCAACTTCGCGCCTCGACCGGCCTGGTGGGCGAGAGAAATGACAGGAGGAAGAAACTGCCAGGAAGAGAAATGGCAGCGCGATGCCTAGGGACATGGAGACGATATTCAATGATTCCAAAAGATTACCATCATCATGCTATGTAAGGACAGCGATGTAAATTGGATGCATTTTTTGTCGGTTTTCTACTTGACTATGTGCTTAGGATTCACATATCTTATATTCAGATATGTTTTGCGTGATTTCGCTGTAGCTCTTGGCCAGCAAATACCAGCAAATGAGAAAATAATAGACTTTGCTTTTGCTATGCACAGCAGGTATGTACACGGCACTGGGTCCTCTAATACTCCGTGTGGGGCCGGATTAGTGTGCTTGTCCACAAAGAGAGCAGAAACACTGCATAAGATATAGTGTTATCCTGCTAACGGCATATTTTCATGTGTTTGGCAGTGTTACAATCTTGTGTAATAAAGCTAAAGTGCGTAGTTGAGGATCTCACCCTAACGAAGTGCGCTTCCACTGTAAAGAAGGACTACAGATTCATAGGAAGTCAAAGTGTGAAAGAGAAGTGTGCACTTGACTAAAAGTAATATTAGATCTTATGTATCGCTGGTTGAATGTTTTGTTTATCCTTAAGTACAACAGCCTCAGAGTCTCATCCGAAGTAACATGCGAGTTTGTGCTTGTGCATGATTCATCTAGATGTTGTCTGAAGCAGCCGAGAATCTAAGCCTGCCGGCAGTGTGTCTGCAACTTCCTCAAATGTGTTAGAAGAGCAGGTTGGTCTTCGCTGCCAGAAAAAATCAAGAAGGGGATGTATCATTGTAGAATGGATAAACAGGGGAAGTTGGGAAACTAGTGTGAGCGAAAAGCCTTAAGAGACCAGAGACGAATATTGAGGTGGAAGGGTACAGAGGAGAGTGCAGGGGGAGAGGATAGGGAGAAGAGGAGAGTAAAGTAGTAGAATAAAAATAATAATAAACAAAAATACAGGTGATGGAAGGATACAGAAGAAACTGCATAGGTGGAAGAGCACATTGGAGAGCACAGGCGTAGAAGAGTAAAATGAGAGAGAGAGAGAGAAAAAAAGTCACAGATGAAAAAGCACATGGATGGAAGGATAAACGGTGGAATGGAAGGCTATAGAGTAAAGAGACTCTAGCAAAGTAGTGGAACGCCTCGCGTAGAACAATACACAGAAGAGTAAAATATAACAGGAGACAGACACTACACGATCGAAAAAAAATACAGAGAAAATGCAGGGTGTGGAAAAAAAAAACAATGGAAAGTACAGGGATAGAGGAGCAGAGGGGAAAATATAAGTGTACAGGAAGGAAGAATAGGGAGGAAGGCAGCAGCAAAGTATAACGGAAGACATTGACGATCCTGCAGACTCAATGGTCAAGTGAATGCTTAGCAAGGGGAGAGATACCTGACACGCAAGACTTAAAAGATCATTCAAAATATCCCTAGAAATATATGTAGAAAAGGAGGATACCGAATTAATCCAGTGTAAGATGAGGAGAAAGAGCATGCCCCCTCCCCCCCTCCACCCCCCGAAAAAAAAAAAAAAAAAAAAAAAAAAATGATCCACACAATTAAATCTAATATGCAAATTACGGATGAAATTCATTAAAGATCTTTCTCCATAACAGATGAATTACTTTTTGTTGTAATGGTGAAGCGCCACCAGGAATGATGATAACAATGATAAAAATAACAGGAATTGTGGAAATAGCGATAATGATGCTAATGATAATAATGATGATGATAAAGAAAGAAGCAAGAATGATAATGATATTGATCATGGCAATAATACTGATTGTAATAATAATAATAACGATAATGATAATGATAACAAAAATAATGATGAAAAAGAAAAATTATAATAGTAATGATGATGAAGTAATGATTGCAGCAATAGAAATGATAATTGTGATAATAGTAATATTCAAAATCATCATTATCATTATTATCATTATTGTTTTTTTCTAATTATTGCTATAATTCTTATCCTCCTCACCATTATTGTTTTATGTTCCATTAATATCATTAATGACATTATTATTATTATTATTATTATCATTATTATAGATGATTGTGATGATAAGCATGAGGAATACCATCATTGCTATCATTATCATCAGCATCATCATCATCACTTTTATTATCATTCTTATTATCATTATTACAATCATTA
>NW_028234404.1:29448303-29458303 GCF_977035675.1 Penaeus japonicus | reverse complement strand
TGTTTATTTTATTTCTTGTATTTTTCTTTCTTGTGTTTCTCACCTTTGTAAAACTTTTTTTCTTTTCTTTTTCCTTTCCTCATTCATTGCCTCTTTTGTTTGTTTGTCTGTCTGTCATTCTCTCTCGTTCTTCTTCTTTGGTCTCTCTCTCTCTCCCTCTCTCTCTCTCTCTCTCTCACACACACACACATTCTCTCATTATCTATCTATCTGTCTATCTCCCTGTCTCTCTATATATCCATCTATCTCCCTGTCTGTCTATCAGTGTACCTATCTATCTTCCTCTCTAACTGTTTGCTTTCTTTTCTGTAATCAGTAGGTATATATCTGTCTGTTTCTTCAACTATTATGTCTTTCAATCAATCTCCATCGCTACCTCTGTATTTCTGTCTATCTCTCGCTCTATTTCTGTCTCTACCTGTCTGTGTGTACTGCACTTGCAATCACCGTCAGAGGAATTCAAAGCGAAACACTTCAAGTATTTTGATCCTTTCGAACGTTGCATTCCGGGTCCGTTGATCTGGGAGTTTAGGGAGATAAAGCCACGTAGAGAGAGAGAGAGAGAGAGAGAGAGAGAGAGAGAGAGAGAGAGAGAGAAAGAGAGAGAGAGAGAGGGAATAGAAGAGATGAGAGAGATAGTCAAAGAGGAAGACAAACAGACAGATAAGTGGATAGATAATCACTATAATAATCATTATGTATATATGTATGTATATGTGTATATATGTATGTATATGTATATATATATATATATAACTATATATATATATATAAATATATATATAGTATATGTATACATATATATATATATATATATATATATATATATATATATATATATATATATACATATATATATATATACAGAGAGAGAGAGAGAGAGGGAGAGAAATAGATATAGATATATATGAATATGTGTGTGTGTGTGTGTACGTGTGTGTGTGCGTTTGTGTGTGTGTGTGTGTGTGTGCGTTTGTGTGTGTGTGTGTTTGTGTGCGTTTGTGTTTGTGTGTGTGTGTGTGTGTGTGTGTGTGTATGTGTGTGGTTGTGCGTTTGTGTGTGTGTATGTGTGTGTGTGTATGCACACCCACATATATCTATATTGAATGATCACCCTATACTCCTATGATCTTGAAATTACACGCTAAATTCGTACAAGTTATGAGTACATTTCATGTGAATTAGTCAGGCAGTGAACACACACCTCGCTTCTCACAGTTTGCGAGGACAAATTTTCCTACATATACATACGGATCCATAAAACAGCAATGCAATCAAGTGTTCGGTACTTCGCAACGGGTACAAATCACATCTAATCAGATTGCAACTACTGTTCGGGAATTTCGTGATGGGATGAGCTGCCCATAGTTTCGTGAATGCGTTCTACTCGGAGTGGAAACGGAAGGGAAAGAGGGAGAGAGGCTTTATACAAACAGAAAGACGTGTGTTTGGGTTCCCAGCCGCTATTACAAATCTTCTATCCAAACATTCACTCGAACAGTTTTTCACTTCTTTAACATTGTTATTTTTTTGTTTTGTTTTGCTTTTTTTTTTGCTCTTGTTCCATTTCTTCCACTTACACACACACACACACACATACGTAGAGAGAGAGAGAGAGAGATAGAGAGAGAGAGAGAGAGAGAGAGAGAGAGAGAGAGAGAGAGAGAGAGAGAGAGAGAGAGAGAGAGAGAGAGAGAAAGAGAGAGAGAGAGATATGAACATATATATGTACTTGTGTATTCAATTGCTTTTGATGTCACACATGTAAGCAAGATAAATAAGCATCTCCTACTGAGACAAGAAATAAGTATATAAGTCCATTCCCATTTCAGAAGAAACCACTTCTAACCATGAAAGGTAAGATATACAAGGGGTGATTCCACTCTCTACCAGAAAAGAAAGAAAGGTAAGATACACAAGGGGTGATTCCACTCTCTACCAGAAAAGAGCAAGCGCTTGCCAACAAGAAAGAGCGTCAACATATGGTGCCACTGCCACTGATGCTTGATAAGTCACGAAGAGGGAGGAGCCTGTGGGAGAAGTAGCGCTTTATGGCGAGGTACGTATGCAACGCCACATTGTTGCTGAAATCACCTGTCAGGGACTAGCATTAGTCGGCTATCTATCCGTTGACGAAATCGTAACAGCATTTTACCGAGGACTTTAAGTTATTTCAGTTCACTGTTATTACGTCTAAAGTTATCGGTATAATTGTTATTATCATTATTATTATTACCCTTGTTATTCTTATTATCATTATCTTTATTTTTGTTATTCTTCTTATCATTATCATCATTGTTATTATTCTTGTAATCATTATTATTATCGTTGCTAAATATCACTCTTATTATATTTATCATTATCCTTATCATTATAGTCATTGTTATGATTATCATAATCTATGTATCATTCTTATCATACATGTCATTATAATTACTATCGTTATTGTTGTTATTATTGTTATCATAGTTTTCATGATAATCATGATTACTAATCGTGTTAAGATATTACTGTATTTATCATTGTTATTATTACCATTGTCATTATCATTATAATCGTATACATTATCGCTATCATTATCGATGATATTATTGATGTTTACATTATCATTATTGTTATCATTGATATTTTTATCATTATCACTATTATTGCTGCCATTATTAATATAGTTTTAATCACTATCATCAATGTTATCATCATCATTAGTATTACTAGTAGTAGTAGCAGTATCATTACCGTTGTTATCATTGTCATCACCATTATCATCCTTATCATAATCATTACTATCATCATTATCTTCATTATCATTTGTCATTATTATTATAATCATTGTCATTATTGTGATTATCATCATAATCATTATCATCATTCCTCTTATTTTCGTTATCTTTTTCATGATCATTATTGTTATTGTTAATAGTTTCATCATTACTGATATTGTTATAATAACATCATTATCATTATTATTCAGTTATCATTATTCTTATTATTGTCATTGCTATCATCATTGTCATTATTATCATCACTATCATCATCACTATCCTTATTATTGCTATCATCATTATCACATTATCACTATTTGTTTGTCATTATCATTATTGTTATAATCATTGTCGTATTTTTTATTACTGTCACAATCATTCCCAAGCTGACTAATGCCCTACATAACAAAGGCTTAACAAATAACCTAATTGAAATAGATCAAAGGACCTACAGCATCAAATTGCATGAGGATAAAAAACAAACCGATATTGATCATTGCAAGACTATTCCGCCAAAAATAACCGAATATAATACCCTTATAGTTTTCATATTCGATTCTGCAAAACCAGTGTCCAGTACCATAAACAATACAGATTAACCATGAACCTATCTATTTTTTCAAGGTAATCACTATCTTTAATCTCTCACTGTATCTTATTGTTGGATGGTATGAGGTTGATATGAATGCGACCCTCATATCAAATAGGGAGAGACTGAAGTAGGTCACGGCTTCATTTGCTTTTAAGTGGCAGTCAAGTGAATGTAAAGCACGATAAAGTAAAGAGGCAATTGCATTTGGCTGACTGTGGTCGAGTCATTAGATTGAGAGAATAAAATTAAGATATCAAATTTGATATCTATACCATATAGGGGTTAATATAATGATTGTCCATTCTAGTCCATTCCATCCTACATAACAAGAATGGAATTTCCTCTTTATTTCTTTTCTATTCTCTAAGATGAGGGAATGAGTGATAGTCTTCCGAAAATATCCCTTTCGTAGCGATAAGTGACAAGCAAAGTGGAAAAAACTTGTTTACAAATACCTGCGGCAGAGGGGCATCGCATGAGCTTTCTGGCTTGGTTGCTTCTTAAAATCTCGGTCCTTGGATTCACACTGAAAATATATCTATATATTTAGATATATATATATTTCCCGCCAGTGAGATGTGTCTAATATGGCAGTAACATTTTCCCAACAGGGAATAACAAAATACAACTTCCTTTGAGAGTTTCATGTATACGTCTGTACGTGTTTAGACGCAAGTCAATATAACATGAATAATCCTACAATTCTTTAATTAACGTTTTTTTCCACTTCTTCTTAAACCCGAAATGGTTCTTTTTCAAGTCTTTTCCTATTTCATCTTGTAAATGCTGCACCTCTCGCTATTTGCTTTTCATCTTCGCGTATCGCTCCCCAGAGAGGTTCTTAACTTCGTATTTGCCACTTCCCTGTGTTTGCATCGTGAATCCCGAGGCAAAGCAAATATTGGAGGAAGCAAGACATTTCCTCACATCTGACTCGCTTGATTTCTGTTATTTAGCTGAACTATTTTGTGTATATTTCACTTAGGCATCAACACGTGAACATCAGGGAATACCGTTTTTTTTTTTTTTTTTTTTTTTTTTTTTTTTTTGCAAACGAATATGCATATGATGGACAAATTTGTATATACATTATGAAAAGGACTGCTTACCCTTTTTTATAGTCATATGATTAGGATAACGTGCTAGGAAGAGGCATTAAAGCATGAATAATACACCGTATTATTGAATTCATATTAAAGGATTTCTCGTAACTTTTCACGGGTATTTTTATGATGAAAGAATTGAATTTACACTATTAAATGATCAAATATTTCGAAAGTAGCTCCAAATCCACCCTGTAATCCGACGGTTTCAAAGCTGATATCTAACATTATTTTAGAGACTGAATGTAAAATCGCGTTTTCCTGCCCCAGCACTAAGTGGGAGCCTTTTGATAATGCAGTTGCCCCTTGCATTCTCAGTGAATAGCATGAAAGTTTAGGCAGCTTTAGTACACATTTATAATAGTGTCTTTACGTCTTCGTTGCTGTTTTTTTTTTTTCAGTGAGGGCTGAATCGGTTTTTTTTCTAAGACGAATCCCTTTTTTTCCCAGTTTTCTGTTCAAACACTATACATATATATTTGTGTTCTGTCTTCATTGGCAGATCCTGCCGTTTGTAAGAACAAGTTTAGTAAATAACTGCAAACATAATTTCTATGAATTCAAAATATAAAAAAGCTTGCAATGCATGTCTGTCAGCCCTAATAATATCATGATATAGTCTACGACCCGACGGTTAATTTCTTCCCATCTTCTTCCCTTGTTCTAAGTTCAGTACTCGTCACTGAAAACCAGACATTTTCTGGAAAGAGTCCAATGGAATGGAATACCAGGTTTCCTGGAACCATTTACTTTATATCTTTTAGCTGTCTTTAGCTCTCCATATCTATCTATCTTTATCTCTCTATCTATCTTCGATATTCAAATTTCCTTCTCTCATCTTATGTGATATTGTACATTTCTTGTGCCTTTTTTTTTCTTTTTTTTTAAGAACACGCGTTATTAGAATTGAACTGTTGCCCCCACACTTCCCCATTCCCTTTGGACGTTCAAATCTTTCGCCGCTGATGTCTAATCAAGCAGATCGGTCCTCGGTTTTATATCCTTCAAACGGACCAGAGAATACGCGAAGGATCCCAGAGACGCACTTCATCTTTGCGGATTCCTTATGCAAGTGGTCTTCTCCTTGCCATTTCTCCTTCGTAGTGCAGCATCAAGAGCTTGCAACTGGCGCGTTTACATACGCATGCATTCACTGATCTTATCGTGCATATGCTTGCAGTAACGGCCTGGAGATGGGTCTGTCTATTTGTATGTGTGTGTTTCCGTGTTCGTGTGTGCGTGCGAGTGTGTGTGTGTGTGTGTGTGTGTGTGTGTGTGTGTGTGTGTGTGTGTGTGTGTGTGTGTGTGTGTGTGTGTGTGTGTGTGTGTGTGTGTGTGTGCGTGTGTGTGTGTGTATCTATCTATCTATTTATCTATAGATAGATAGATAGATACAGATATAGATATAGACATAGATATGCTTGTATTTATGTATGAATGTATGTATGTATGCATGCATGTATATTTCTCTACTGAGCTATAGATGCTACCTTCATGTATGAGTTGATTAATCTGAGACGACAAGGACCTTAAAAAGGACCTTTACCTGTTAAACTGCGCGTGAAAACTCGCCATTGGTCTATCACTGAAAGTATTCACTTCCTAAATGGAAAAGGTTCCCCTCTACTTTACTAGTTTTTTTGTTTTTTTTAAATATTTCTTCTTTTCCTCGAATTCTTCTAGCCATTAAATTTCGTCGTTTTGATAAAGTCAGTAATCTAATAACAAAGCTTCAACGGCTCGGAACAGCGTTGACAGAATTACAGTTTCAAAAACAAATAATTGTTATGTTGATTTCTGTTACCATATTTAATGCTTGTCAAATCAATTATATTTACCCCTACACTTGTAAATGCTGTTATTCACAAACATCAAAGTATATTTACAATGAATTAGAAATTGGCAACAAATTACCAAATATTTGTGAACACCCATTTCAAAATATTATGGAGAATATATTTATTGTTCATAGAAACCTGTGAACAATGTCAACATATAGCAATGCTTGTCTGTACGTGTAAAATATGGATTCTCAGTCCAATCCAAACTTTCAACAGCAATCTAATGTTTTATATAATACAAAACTTTCCTAGCTGATTGTCCGGTCAAATAACTGTGGATCAGATGAGCACTATAGACACTGGTGTTTGAGTACATCATTCACAAAAAAGGCCGTAGTACAAGACAAACCAGCTGATGGATGTAGTAACTAGTATGCTAATGTAAAGTGGCTTCATCTAAGCTCTAGAGAGAAAAACAGAGGGAAGCTTGTTTTCCCCTACGGTTATTTTCATATATCTAATGAATGCACGAGAGACAAAAACAGAGAGAGGGGGGAAATGGGTGAGAGAAGAGAGAGAGAGAGAGAGAGAGAGAGGGAGAGAGAGAGAGAGAGAGAGAGAGAGAGAGAGAGAGAGAGAGAGAGAGAGAGAGAGAGAGAGAGAGAGAGAGAGAGAGAGAGAGAGAGAGAGAGAGAGAGAGAGAGAGAGAGTGAGAGAGAGAGAGAGAAGAGTGAGAGAGAGAGAGAAGAGTGAGAGAGAGAGAGAAGAGTGAGAGAAAGAAAAAGAGAGAGAGAGAGAGGAGATGACTTGACTGAAAGAGAGAGGGATGGGGAAGGAGGGATGAAGGGAAGAATAGAAGCAAGAGGAGAAAAAAGAATGGAAAAGAGAAGAGAGAGAGAGGGAGAGAGAGAGAGAGAGAGAGAGAGAGAGAGAGAGAGAGAGAGAGAGAGAGAGAGAGAGAGAGAGAGAGAGAGAGAGAGAGAGAGAGAGAAGAGTGAGAGAGAGAGCGAGAGAGAAGAGTGAGAGAGAGAGCGAGAGAGAAGAGTGAGAGAGAGAGAGAAAAATGAGAGAAAGAAAGAAAGAGAGAGAGAGAGGAGAGATGACTTGACTGAAAGAGAGAGGGTTGGGAAGGGAGGGATGAAGGGAAGAATAGAAGCAGGATGAGAGAAAAGCATAGAAAAGAGAAGAGAAGAGAGAGAGAGAGAGAGAGAGAGAGAGAGAGAAGAAGAAAAAGAAGAAGAAGAAGAAAAAGTAGAAAAAGAAGAAGCCGAATATTACACAACGCGAGTACACCATAAAAAAAAAAAAAAAAAAAATCCCGTTAACGACACCAGTACTTGTTGTGGTTCGCCAGCTACTTCATCACTGGGTGGCATCGCACTTCTGGCAGTATTTTGACGGGCAGATGCCTTTCATTAAAGACGAGGGAACAGCGAGAACAGAACCAGAGGAAGCGTTCTTCTTGCTTTGCTATTCAAATCTAAGTATATTTTCACTATAAACTTTACGGTCACGTTAATCAAATTCGCTACACACGCCTCGGCCGAGCCTTGATATTCAAGTCTTTGACATATATTTCTTTGAAAATTTCCATTTCCACTTCCCTCTTAACCTTGCCGGCGATATAAAGTCAAACTCCATTACATGTCACGAGTAAAGGGAATTTTACAGACGAGGGAAAGAGCTAACAATATGGAGCTAAGAAAACGGGAAAGAGAGAGAGAGAGAGAGAGAGAGAGAGAGAGAGAGAGAGAGAGAGAGAGAGAGAGAGAGAGAGAGAATGAAAGAGGATGAGATAGAGTGAGAGAGAGAGAGCGAGAGAGAGAGAGAGAGAGAGAGAGAGAGAATGAAAGAGAATGAGATAGATAGATAGATAGAGAGAGAGAGCGAGAGAGAGACGAAATGATGATTAGTAAAAATAACGGTATTTCAACAGGCAGCAAAGGGAGTGGTCATAGCCAATATGCATCATGGAATACCAGAGTTTACGAGCCTTGATACAACCAATACTCTACGGATATTGCGCTTCATTCATCAGAGCTTCGAATGCTGTTGTTTCTTTGTTTGTTTCATTGTTTGTGTTGTGTGTGTGTGTGAGAGAACGTTTGTGTGTGTGTGTGTGTGTGTGGATGTGCATGTGTGTGTGTGTGTGGATGTGCATGTGTGTGTGTGTGTGCGATCATATGTGAAACTCACTCACTTTTGTACCGAAATGTCACTTACCACCCTTGCACAGTGTATGCAGTGTTGTTTATTGCAACGAACTACCATAACTTCCCATGGGGGACCTTAATAGGATGGGCATATTCAGCCCGAGAGGAAAGAGAGGAGAGACAAAGAGAGAAATGAAATGACCTCTACATCACTTCCTCCATGGCGTGTGCTGATTCCATAAGGAAAATCCCATCTGTAAAACGAAGTAAAAACTCGCTTTCTGAAGTGAAATGCTACGCCCTTTATATGACAACGAACTCTTCGCCCCACAGTCAGTCAGTGCAGTCAGATCAAAAAAAAGTTCAGACTCAAAACTCCTGAAACGCTGCGTGGAAGAAAGAAAACCAGAACCCAATATGCATTCCCGTTTTTCACGCAACGGCAAGCAAACAAACGCATGAAAATCAACAGCAAGGGGGCACTGTCCCAATAGTGTCAGCGAAGGACCGAAGTTATGAAGAGCTTAGTCCTGCAGCTGCCAGAGGAAAGGTGGGGAATGGAGGTCACAGATAAGGAAAGCTGGCTTATAATCCTGGTTGGTGAGCTTTGGCTGGTTCTAGACTACACTTATGGAGAGATACATACATCCACGAGGGAACGAACCTTAGCTTGGAAAAAAAAAAAAAAGATAATGATAATAAGAATGGTAATAAGAAAAAAACAAACAAAAAAACTCGACTCCTAAATTTATGAGTATGGGTTTCTGAGTAATGTGAGTGAATGAACGAGAGAGACAGAAAGGATGAAAAAGAGCAATTTGTATTTTTTGAGGGAGGAGCAAGATAAATGCGAGTTAATACGAGAGATAGAGACGATAAGAGTTATACATAAGCACATGCATACGAACACGAACATGGACACAGCACGGTAACTTATGTAAAGGATTTATATAAACCGCTGTCACTTTAGCAAGGGAAAAATATAAACAATAGCATTTACCTTTCTTAGTGTGTCTGTATTTCATTTTAAATAAGAATGAATACGTCATATAAACAAAACAAAAAGGGGAAGAAAAAGACAGGAGAATGACTATGTACAGAAACGTATCTGAACAAACGAAATGTATTTTTTCATGCAGTTTATAATTACCAAAAGATTCATCATTCCATCTATAAAATATAATCAACCAATTAAATAATACGTAATGGATACGTTTGTTTTCTGACACGGGTTTTTTCTATAACACTAGGACAGTTTTCGTTAATTCAATTATCTTCGCGTAATAAAACTAGGGCAATCAAAGTGACATTGCAACATTATATTGGTATACAATACAAAAGATAAAATAAGTTATCCCGCTTCATCACTTGTAAAAATGTTGGTTGGATAACATTTTGAAATAGTAAAATAAATAAATAAATGGAAATGTCAATAACTATCTCTCCAATTTCGAAAAGGCAAATGTATATGCAAATGGATCCAAAAACGACATTATAAAGGCTCAATCTTCTGAATGACACTTTAATCCAATAATCATTCAAAGAAAACTTTCAAAAGCAACATGTACATTTTTCCTTTGAGAGTTACACCTGAATCAATATCATTTCT
>NW_028234404.1:29425803-29428303 GCF_977035675.1 Penaeus japonicus | reverse complement strand
AGTATTTACCTGAGTTCATGTTATTTGCTGACAATACTTACGTAGTAGCAGACCGGATTCATCGAGGGATGAACTATGTGAAAAATATGTGTCTGCTTTGATAAGTGATGAGTAATGAAAAAATGATAAGTTAAGATGTAATTCTTCCATTTACTAACTGAGTCTAGTCCTTCGGGGAGTGAAGGCACGGCATATGAGCCAAGGTCAGTAGCAAATTAGGGAGAACAATGTAAATGTGTATGATGCATGTAAAAAAAAAATAATTAGCCAAATTACCAACCATATCTAATCCTTAAATAGGCGTGACCGGAAGTCAAGATTTGAGGCAAAGTGGGTAAAAAAAAATATCATGAGTATGCTTATGAAAAAATTAATATAAATCCAAATATCAACCGAATCCAGTCCTTCAATAAATTAGAAGGCGCGACATGAGTCAGATTGGATGAGACTGGAAAAATAAATGTTAATGAAAGCTGAAAGAAAAAAATATTAATAAAATATTGACCTGGAGGTCGTTCCGTTACGGAATAGGTGATTTATTTTGATTGACCATGCTAGTGGTCGGTGAGATCATGCGCCAAATTGAACTCGTCCCGTGGGGAAACGCTGTCTTAGCTCGAGAACAAAGATAAATATGATGAATTATTAGACTATGCTAAGATATTTCAATTGCGTGGCCGAACTCGTCCTTCTGAAATAAGGTGCGGCGTAATAGCCAAGATCGGGGCAACTGAAAGAAATACCATTAATATGTGCATAGCTAATAAAATGCGGAGTTAGCAAGCCTGGAACGTCTGATAAGTGATAAGCGCGCTATCTCTGTTTGAGAGAATTAATTGTGACGTCAGGTTGTCAAGATCTCCGAAGGCGCGATGCACCGGAGTGCGAAAAATTAACCCGTAATTCGCGGTTTATTCAATTGTGGTACCATAGATACGCGGAATTAGGGTGTGAGATGCATATGCAATGGGCGTCATGCAATGAAGGCCCGATAAGTGAGGTACAGTAGCTGGAGAAAGGCAAGGTTAAGCTGAAAAGCTATAAAAATGAAATGATAAATAAATCTTTTCCTGACTGTCCTAATGAACGTCTCGTTCAGTAATATCATGATAAGATATTTGGCGTTCCGATTGACCCATGAAATGTATCGAAAGGTCGGAAACTCGGAGAGGCCTATGATGATAACATATATGTTTAATGTTGTCGAAGTCGACATTTGCTTAGAATTAAAAATAATGACAATCATATCATACGATGATCAAAGTTACTTGCAATTAAATAATGAGATATGGAAGTAACAATAATCAATAATGCAATGAAAAATGCAAAGATAGTCGAATATGACTATACAATGAAATAGGAATAAAGCTAAGAAACGAACATGCATCTGTCAACATTTCTAGCTAAATGTGATGATAAATCATAATATGAAGTGATGAAACATGTTATGATATGAAATAATTGCCATAGAGATTGTAATGAATTAACAATCATAAGTACACAAAGTCATATGAGTAACAAATTATCAAAAACACAGACTGTCGAATGATGAGAAATATGGAATTTCACAAAGACAGTTTAAATTGTAATTCCAATTATCGGATTACAACGTGACCGAGTGAGGTCAGTAGTGTGACCATTGAACGATTCACAAATGACAAAGTATGTCATGTTACAGGAGATGCAGATATATAAGTCATGCGTTAAGAAATATACAAACGTATATGCAGACAATAAATAAATGAAAATGTAAAGAAAATCATAGTTAAGATATATAGAAAAATAATATTCGTTAACGATTTTCTTACGAATTCACACGTGCAAGAATGACATAGGATAAGGTCACGTGCAGAAAGGTCAAGAAGTGACCGAAAGGTCACGTGTGAAACTACCATCCTAATTAACACGGACATGAAATTGACCACAAGGGACAGAAGGGTCACAAGAATATTAACACATTGTCAAAAGTCTTATGTTCAGTTTGACCATACGAACGGGTCATGGGTCAAGTGAGGTCAAGTCATATGCAAAGTACATTTAATTTAATGTATATTAAAGCAAAAAGAAAAGAAATTATATGAAATTCCCATAATGAACGAACAAATATATTAAATGCTAACGCAAAGTGAATTACATTCCCACGAATACATAGTATAATTCATATTCAAGAAAGGAAAATATGTAAATTCACAAGAAAAATAATTACACGAGATCAAACAACGAATCTGAAACATGTAATTTGATAATATATTTTTGTTCGAAGAAATTCGATATGTTAAATTTCGCATAGGAACGAAAACTTAAGAAAATCACACAGACATCAGAAATTTTACATAAGAAATTTCGAAGTTATTGCCATAAGAATATGATGTGATTTACAGTTATTTACTTAACTAACGCACAGAAAAACAAATCATGCATTATACGTAGTAAAATGTAATCGTAAATTCACTCAAGATAACGTAGAGCAATCAAAGCGTAGAATGATATAATAAGTAAA
>NW_028234404.1:29365803-29368303 GCF_977035675.1 Penaeus japonicus | reverse complement strand
TCATCTCTCTATATATATAAATGTGTGTGTGTGAGTGTGCACTGTGTATGTGTGGTGTGTGAGTGTAGTGTGTATTATTATATTATGTAAATGTATATGCTTTTTATATAATATATTTATTATATATAAATATATATATATATATATATATATACATAATATAAAATATATATATATATATACATATATATATATATATATTATATATCTATATATAAATATATATATACAAACATATACATATATACCTATATATATATAACTGTTATATATATATATATAAATATATATATATATATACTTATATATCTATATGTGATTGTTGTGTGTGTGTGTGTGTGTGTGTGTGTGTGTGTGTGGTATCCACCTATTATATATATATATATATATATATATTATATATATCTATAGAGAGAGAGAGAGGAGAGAGATGAGAGAGCGAGATGAGAGAAGATGAGAGAGTGAGACGAGAGAGAGCTAGAGATATAGAGGAGGAGATATAGAGATGAATCATTGATAAATACGAGATATCGATAGAATAGCAGAGAGCTGAGAGAGAGTCGCGCTATCGAGCTCTCTATACTCGCTGATATATAACCTATATATATAAGTTTTTATAAATCTAATATATAATATAACTCAATATAATTATTGTATATCTCTATTATATATATATATATTATATATCTATCTACATAATATAAATATATTATATATATATCTCTATATATTTATATATATATTACACTTATAAATAAATGTGTGTTATTGTGTTTGTTTGTGTGTGTGTGAGTTTGAGTATGAATATATCTATGTATAAGTATATGCTTATAAATATATATATATATATAATATATTATATTATATATCTATATATCTATATATATCTATATAATATATATAAATATATCTATCTATACATAATAAATATAAATATAATATATCTATAAATTATATACTATATATACCTTACATATAATATATGGCATATATATATATAAGTATATCTATATATCTATCTATATATATTATATTATAATATCTAGATATGTATATATATCTATATATATATACTATTATACATATATATATATATATATATATGTAATATATATATATATATATAATATATTAATATATATCTATATAATATATGCATATATTTTTTTATATATATATATTATATATATATATATATATATAGATATATATGTATATACATATCATATTAACATATCACATATATATGTATGTCTATATATATATATATATATATATATTATATATATTATATATATATATATATATGCACACTACATAATGGATACATATATATATATAATATATATATATATATATATGCAAATTACATATATATATATATATATATATTTATATCTTATATATATATATATATTATACTTATATATATATGCATATACACACAAACCCTCCTCTTGCAATAGCTCTATTATATGCATTTGGATAAAAGCACTTAAGAAAACAGGCATGCAAGCATTACCGAAAGGTGCATGTTAAAAAAGAAAAAGAAAAAAAAAAGATGCAGAGAAATACGCAGTGTAATATTTTGCAAGTTCATTACAGCACAATGGGGCATAAATGTCCAGGGCATGATGTCATAACTGATAAACTTTGAGGGCGATGAGTTTTATACATGAATGCTTCAACAATAAGGAAGCACATTCAGAACGTGAAGAAAAAGTAATTCCACACAATAAAAAGGAAAAAAAAGAAAAAAAGAAATAAAAGAAAATAAAAAACATATATGAATGGTGAACTGATATGCGTATAGTCATGAATATTTTTGAAAATGCATTTTTCTCTGCATTTCACATTTAGCATTTCTGAATCTTCCCTATGCAATATTCACCGGCCAACCAAAAATGTCGCCAGGATACATTTCGCCCACGTGCATTCACTCCCTCGCAGTTTCTGATTTCACAAATATTTCAACGATCCACGGGGAGTCAAGTGCATTCTTCCCTTCCTGTTTCCGGAAGCAAAGCGACAGCTGAAATTCATAATAGAAATGTCCACTCTCATGTTCTGAATAGTGGTCATGCTTATGAAGTTTCGTATGTGGCAGTATATATATGTCTCTTGCGAAATGCGCGGTGTTCTGCATAAATACTGAAACATGAAGATCTATTCTGGAATGTCATGGAATATGCAAGCCCGTGATATTCATGAACTGCAATTTTCGGGTCATATTAAGATCTTGTAAACGGCAATTTTACGACACGTTTATATCATATCATATTTTCGGTTCTTGAGGGAGCCATTCTTTTGAGAATAATTAGGATATCGTCCCTCATCAGAATCTATAACGATGACTGAATGATGGCGTTTTGTTATTAATATATCCGTAGAGTTCAATAATGTTGCAAGTCCGCTAGAAAATATTTGCTACATTTGCCATTCTTTGCCATGACCTAATTCAGAAAATGGCAAACTTTTTTCATTATTTCCAAATAAAGTT
>NW_028234404.1:29318303-29325803 GCF_977035675.1 Penaeus japonicus | reverse complement strand
ATATATATATATATATATTATATATATATATATATATATATATATATATATATATATATATATATATATATATATATATGTATATATATATATATATATATATATACATGTATTATATATATATATATATATATACATATATATACATACATATACATATATAAATATATATATATATACACACACATATATATATATATATATAATATATATATATATATATATATATATATATATATATATTAATATATATACATATACACACACACACACACACACACACACACACACACACATATATATATATATATATATATATATATATATATATATATATATATATATATATATATATTATGTATGTATACTGTATATACATACACACACACACACACACACACATACATATATATATATATATATATATATATATATATATATATACATATATATATACATATATATATATATATATACATACAAAAACATATACATATACATATCTACCCTTTGTGTGTGTATGTCTCGCTGTGCTCTGGAAGAAAAAGAAGTAAGGAGGGAGTTCGAGAGGCCGTCTGAGAGAGAGAACTAGAGAAGGGAAGAGGATTGGGATAGAAGGATAAGCCGAGGGAAGAAGAGGACGAATGAGAAAGAGAGAAGCAGAAATAATACCAACACTTCCACATGATCTTTGTCAAAAGCTGTTGTCATCGTGTAGCTCTCAACTCTGCAATGCAATCTAAAAGACGATTCAATACAAAGGGAAGTTACATCAGTATGTATAACTTTATAACCTTTTTATTCCCCTACGACAGGGTTTCGCCTGTTCTCATTCTAAGAACACCCTAAAAATGCAGTGCAGCGCTCGACCAAGTCACGGAAGTCGTACAAAGTCGGTGGAATTGTTTGCTGGCCAAAGGAAATTCAAACACGAATGGAAAGCGCGGTTGGGATCTATTGCACTTTGCATTTGAGGCGAATGAGTGAGGTGAAATAGGGACGAAGGAAAGGGGAAACGATCGAATCAGAGCATGAGAGACAGAAAGAAAGCGAGAGTAAGTGAGTGAGAAGGAGGGAGAGAGTGAGTGAGAGAGAGAGAGAGACAGAGAGAGTAAGTGAGTGAGAGGGAGGGAGATGAAGAGAGAGAGAGAAATAAACAGAAAAGAGATTAATATTAGAGAGCGGACGGGTGGGGGGTGAGCGAGGGAGAGACACAAAAGACAGACAATATCAGAGAGAGAGAAAGAGAGACATACAATGATAGAGAGCACGGGAGAGAGAGAGAGAGAGAGACAGAGATAGGCAGACAGACGAACAGGCAGAGACTGAGAGGAAGAGACCTTTTATCGCATGATTAAGCAGAAAATTCGTCACAGCCACGCGCGTAAATCCCCTTTCTTTATGAAACTCTTTCAGTTCTCGTTACTCAACAAAGTTACCGACCGGGACAAAAGATACAAACACCTCTTCACCTCCATAAACCCTAGAGTTGGCCTACCTGCAAAAATGCTCGATCAAAATCACCCACATGCAAGTACCGCTAAAACCCTCTTTAGGGAGAGGGAGTGAAGGGGGAACTTCGGAAAAAAAAGAAATAAAAAAAATAAAAAACACATGTTCGTGACGGTGCTATGGCCTCTGTCACATACAGAGATATAAGAGGGGGAGGGCGATCTATGGAAGCCGCGTGATGTGTGCGTGTGTGTGTGTGGGGGGGGGGGGTGAAGGAGGGGGTTCTTTTTTTTCTATAGGGGAGCAAGAATGCGGTCTTGGGAAAAGAGAGTTATGATGACAATATGTGTGTGGTGATGATTATGTTGATTGTGATCTTGTTGATTAAATTGATGGTAATTGTAGCTATAGGCTATAAGTGATTAAAAGATATAGTAATTATGTTGATTACTGTGTTAATAGATGATAAGAATAATTATCATAATTATGATGATGATTATGCTAATAGATGACATAAATGATCATAATGATGTTGATGTTTGTATTAAGAAATTATTATGGTAATACTAATTATGAGGATGATTTTGAGAATAATGATGCAAATAACGATAATGGTCTAAAGGTCTATTATAAAAAAAAAAAAAAAAAGTACCCGATCTCTGGCTATATAATGATATATGATAAACATATGATACCCTTCAGAGTAATCGAAATCTGAACAATTAGTCAAAAGTTCATGGACAACCCACCCATAAAAGTTCATGGACAACCCACCCAGAAAAGTTCATGCCGATCCTTCAGCTTTTTTTTTTTTTCTTTTTTTTGCGTAATCCTATCGTGCAAACCAATAAACTCCAATAAAGACCAAAGCGCATCGTAGAAGCAGTGATAATGATTGACGATATAACTAAAATTTCGATAACGTCAAAATCATAATACAACATTAATGGATCACGAAGCTGATAAACACATAGATAATTGTACATGTACTTAACACCCGAACTATGTGAATAAAATGTATTAAAAAAAAAAAGGAAAAAAAACGAAAAAAAAAAGAAAACGAAAAGAAAAAAAATAGATAATAAATAAAAAGGCTAGCCACAAAATTCACAAGGCGATACAACGAAAGGTCAGCAAACACGCAAAAACACGTCCGGTACATGTTCAAACACAGGGTTCGTCAGACACGCCACAACTGACCCCCAAGCATTTGCTTGATATTTTACGAGGTTCAGTTACGCAAACCTTTGTATAGTCGGTCGGGCGGACACAGAACGTGGGTTTGCTGGTAATTGCGTTTGATTTTTTTTTTTTTTTTTTTTTTTTTTGGGGGGGGGGATTGTTTGGATTGTTTTATTCATTTGTTTATTTGTTTGTTAGCTATTATCATTATTACCCTTTTATGATTATTTTTCTCATCATTATCATTGTAATTACAGTCATTATCATTACTATAATCACTGTTATCGTCATTATTGTTGTTGCTATTATTGCTTTTACATAACTTTTACGATTATTATCATCCTTGTTATTATATCATTGCTGTTGCTATTGATGTAATTATCTGTATTATCATTATTGTTGCTATTACTATTATCATTGTTATTGTTACCATTATCATGGATATCAACAGTATTATCATCTTTATCATCATCACTGTTATCATTATTATCATGTATATCATTATTATCATCATATTATCATTATCATTTATATTATCATTATCATTTATATTATCATTATCATCATCATCATCATCATCATCACCATCAACAAGTTGCATAAATAATGACACGGGAAAGACCCTTCGTAATCATAACTGCGGAGGAATCTAATTATGAAACTTAAAAAAAAAAAAGTAAAAGGAAACAACAGGAGAAATAAAAGGGAAACGAGAATGATTGGGAGACTTTGTGATTCATAGGATATTTTGCATATTTCCCATACCAGATGAAAATACGATAAAAAAAAAAAAGGGTTGAAACACGTTTGGAAAACAGAAAAGGTGAGTGAGTGAGTCGGTGAGTAAGACAATGAGAAAAGTGTCTCGTTTCCAAATAAATAAGCAATTCGATCGTTTTCCTTCCATGATTCTACCGTTTATTCTGTGAAGCGCCGTAGTTTGAAACTAACGAAACAAATCAAAATGATCATAAAGTAATAATTGTTACCAAAAGAAAAATATCGGGGGTGAGTATGAATAATTCAAGAGCTTATAAGTGAATTTGTTAAATCATCATAATTCAAAAAGGGGTTGTTATGTCAACTGTCGAATTCCAGGCAATTACATGACTTGAAAACAGAGTATGGTTATGCAAATCAATAAAAAAAAACAAAAAAAAAACATACATATTCGCATTCTGATTCTGATATAATGAAAATGCAAATCCCCTGTTCGAAGTTTCCAAACTGATTATTCATAATGAATGATAAACGCGGGTTTAATCCTTTGTGTTTATATGAATAAGGGCGGGTTTTTTTCATAGGCCACAGATTTCGTTCTGCCTCGGGAAGCTTTTTATTAACATCACTATAAGTAAAGCGATAGTTTATGCCGTGAGTAGGAAAAACCCTAAACTCGCGGGTTGTTGAAAGACACTTCAATCAAGTAGTGAATTCTGTCTTTCCATCGACGGCTTTCTTTTTCCACTCCCCCTCTTTTCTTCCCCTATTTCCCTTTTCCAACTTTTACTGACGTTTCCTCCTCCTCCTCCTCCTCCTTCCATTCCCCTGCTACAAATCCTCTCCACATTTCCATATCAATTTACGCGCTCACACATTCCGAAATCCCTCTTCCCTTGATCATCTCTCCCTTTTCACTCCTCTGTCTGCCGTTTCATTTCATCACTACGCGTGCTTTCCAACCTCCTCCCTCTCGCATTCCCTTCCCTCTCTCCACACCTCTTATCCCTCTTGCAGCCTCCAGATTTCTCCCTCTCTTCTCCCTCTCCTCTTTCCCCCTCTATCCATCCTTCAAGACCTCCGCTCAAACTTCCTTCCCGTGTCTCGTAATCGGCGCTTCCACCTCATAATGAGAAAGAGGTGAACGACCCTGCCTGGGTATGAACGAGTCAGGAAGAGAAAGTTTTGTGTGCTTACCACCTGCGTGACCTGAATGCGTGACGTGGAATTGGGGGGAGAAAAAGAGCCAGAAAATTGGAAAGGGAGCGCAAGGGGGAGACAGAGGGGGAAGAGGAGGGCTTGAAGGAGGGAGAGATGGACCACGAGGAAAAGGAAAGGAGGGGTGGGGGTCGATAGCACGTCGATGACTAAGGTTGTGGATCGCCCAAGGCGGAACTGGAAGTAGGAAAGTGAGGTGTGGGTGTATGTGTGGGTGCATGCTTCCGGCTATGCATTTCGTGTTTCGTGCGGCGTGAAATGGAGGGGAGAGTTTAGTTAAAATTATGTTTAGGATGTTTTTTTACTCTTTATGTATCCAACGAAATAATATTTTTATTATACCGACATTACGCTGAACATTAACGTGTCACTCTGATGTATTCATGCAAAAATGATCGTCAGAGGTATTATTAATACTTCCAATCTGTTTGCATATATATATATATATATATATATATATATATATATATATATATATATATATATATATATGTATATATAATTATATATATGTATATATATATAAAAGTATGTATATATATATATATATGTATATATATGTATGTATATATTTTATCTATATATATATATCTCTTCTATATATATATATATATATAATCGAAGACGATTACCCGTATTAAATCAAATTATTTATCTGCCGTTCTTAATCTCTTTCACTCTCTCTCTACCCCCCCCCCCCTCCCCCCCCCCCCTCTCTCTCTCACTCTCCTCACTCTCAACACACACACACACACAGACACACACACCACACACACAAAATGGAAAACTCTTTCTCTCTTTTTTCTCTCTCTTCTCTCTCTCTTCTCTCTCTCTCTCTCACGCACACTCACACACACTCTTCTTCTCTCCTCCCCCCTCTCTTCTGTCTCTCTCTCTCTCTCTTTCTCTGTCTGTCTCTCTCTCACACACACTCTCTCTCTCTCTCTCTCTCTCTCTCTCTCTCTCTCTCTCTCTCTCTCTCTCTCTCTCTCTCTCTCTCTCTCTCCCCCCCCCCTCTCTCTTTCTCTCTCTCTCTCTTACTATTGCTCTCTCTCTCTCTCTCTCTCTCACACACATGCACAAAATATTCCATGCATCCAAACAATAGAACAAATTTATCATAAAATTGGTGACGATTAAAACAGCATGACTACCCGTGCATGAATAGTGCATGGATTGAGTTACTGCAATATAATTTTCGTCGTGAATCAAGTTGGGTAAATATGCAATAGCAGCTAAACTAAAGGTAATCACTTTAATATGCCTGACTGATAGTGGCATAGAATTCAATGCACTTAAATGCACCAAGGAACACAGACGAAATTATGGCAATGCAATAACTTCGAATATTTAATCTTTCAATTGCCTTCTAAATGAATGTCCATAAGAGAGTGCATCTAATAAATTTAATATTGCGAAGATATATAAAGAATAATGCAAGTGAGAGAGAGGCAGACAGGCAGACAGACAGACTGAGTAAAAGAGACAACAGAAACGAGTTCATAAAAAGTTGATAAAACAGTCGTTAAACTTGGGGAACAAAAGCTGGCAGTAATTTCAATCCGTCTCTTTCATCGCTTTTACTAGCTTTTTTTAGCACTATTTTTAGCTTTTATTTTTTTTATACATTCCTTTAAGCATTGCTTAAGCTTATGAGATGAAATGATCAACATAGCACTTCTATGTTCAATAGCTGCTGAATGCTATGATATCAGCATTGGATAGCCCTTCGTCTGTCGAGGGTCCAAGGCTTAATACCCCTGTTTTATTGCTAAATTGTTTTTGCCAGGTTTTGCATTCATTGCCCACAACGGATATCACTTCGAATGTATTATCCTTAAAAAGGCGAAGGCAGATAAGGATAGCATTAACAGCTAAACAATAAATTAACATAAAAGTAAGTATGCTGTAGCGACCGGGAAACACATAAACACGGTATGCATTTGACTTTTATTGCTCAAACAACTCAAAATATTTCTTTATTAATACCATAAGCATTAACTAAATCATAGGTAAAGGATATATGATATTGAACATATCGAAAACAATGACATGTGCTTCTTGATTGATATAGAAAATAAAGTTATAAAAAAAAAAAACATACTACTGCAAAAAGTATCTAAGAATCCACTAGTAGAGATAAAACCGAAGGGAAATGTACAATGGCGATTTAGTAAAACTGAACAATTGAAACTAAACACCATTTGTTTCTAAAGTAATTCTTGTTATAGCAAGTGTAAATACCATGTGCAAATATAATTAATTGATATTGCATTCAGAAAAAACGTAATATAACAGCTTTTCTAAAATGCTTTACATAAGATCTACACATTCGCTCAAATAAAGAATCATTTTGTTGTTATTGTTGTTGTTCTTGTGGTTTAGATAGCTTGAGTAAACAATGTTGATACACCCAACGAACTTTCCATTTGTATGGGATAAAGCAGGCTCAGAAGGTGGATCAAGCCGTGTAAAAGTTGTGATCCTGGGAGCTGGATACACCAAAAAAAATAATAAAAAAAAAAATGCATAGAGGAATACATCGCCGTTTACTTTCGAATCAGCTGCGAGCAGAAGTAATGGCATTTGTTCAGCAACGTTTCCATGGAAGAAGTCACCCAGGAGCAATGAAACTTCGTCAAAACCGAAGTTCTTGTAGTCATGCTTCGTTGAGATTAATAATCAACTCTTATAAGAGGAACACATCAGCCCTATCGAGGATTGCAAAAGAAAAAATCATAATCAATCAGCATAGGTCCTTCCGTCCCCAATATTCTCCGAGTCCCTGCCTGAACCCAACGAACCGACGAGGAAGTGCATGAGAGGGTTAGGGAGAACCGGTGAACAAGCGCCCTGAATTGCCTCTTCACTCAACAACGAATTAGTTTGTTAAGCCGTTTATCAAATCGTTCACCCAAAACGGTATAT
>NW_028234404.1:29303303-29310803 GCF_977035675.1 Penaeus japonicus | reverse complement strand
TGAATGACTGAAGTAGTTTTATAATTAATACCTACCTTATACTTGCAATATAATTTTTAAAATCAACACTGCTTCAACACTAATCACACGACTTGAAAGAAAAGAGTCATGTCCTTTATTCAGAACCAGTTAAGCTCAAAGGAAAACAACAGTAACTCACAACTCATTAATATATACTGGATCAGAGACGGCAAATTGCGAGGGTCATTAGCGATCAATGTGAAAGTACGTTTTTTTATATCTTTTTATTGTTCTTTGCGGTTCGTTGAAATGCGTCAGTCAAGCATCCGACCTTTTCCCGAAACCTGGATATATCGATCAAACATTTGGCAATTTAATTTTTCTTGTGCTTGGATCTGCTTAGAACACATGTGTAATCTTGCATAGTTCTTACAGATCAAAACGTGTCTAGACATTCAGTTTTCAAACAGTGTTAAATAAACAGAGAAGATATCCAAAGCTTGATTATTCAAGTTTACTTCATACTTGACGGATCTGACCTCACTGAATAGACATTCATAATGTTCTAAAGTCTGTCGAAAAAAAAAAGAAAAAGAAAAAAAAGTAAGATGGTAGGAAATCAAGAAAACGCAATGGTACTAAGTCAAATAATAATAATGAAATGGATATATATATATATATATATATATATATATATATATATATATATACATACTGTATATACATATACATATATATATATTATATATATATATATATATATATATATATAATATATATATGTAAATATATATATATATTAATATAAATATTTATACAATATATATATATATTAACACATATATATATATATATATATATATATAATATATATAATATATATATATATATATATATATATATATAATGATGATAAGTGAATTCCCGCCAATGCCAATACGAGGATATGAATACCGATCATCTGTCTGCCTAACACGGAAGAAATTATATGGTTCCTTATCCAGTAAATGTACCAGAAAAAAAAGTTTTCACTTAATTCACTCCTACATTTTATACATTTTCCGGAGGTATCCATTAAACGATGAATGATTATCAACATTAATTTAAGGTTAATGATTAAACATCTTTATTCTTTTTATCTAAACTGTATCGACTTTATCGAGGATACATTCAAACTTCAAACAACATTTTTATGTCACTTAGTCAGCTGCCTCTCCGTGCATCTCCACTCGATCATAAAATCTGTTATTGTCTACGGCAATAAAGAAGACTTTGATATAATCCCGCTGTGCTTTTTATCAAACCGTTACGATAAAATTCGACGGATTTTATATATTACCATAAAAAAGTTACCATTAATTGCCTGTTATCCGTTACGTGTTCGACCGAGTAACGAATTCTTAAAGGCTTTCCGTCAGCCTATATCAAATATATACCCTATATACCCGTTCCTTGAAGACCTCCTCCTGGCTCCAATTGTCTAGCCCCCCCTCCCCCCTCCAGCCCCCACCCCCTCCACACCACGCCTCGAACGCCCAGTTGCTGCACAGAGAATGAGCTCCTAAGAAAATCTCTTTGTTAGCCACTTCTAACTCGCAATTAGGACTTTTTTTGCTTCATTCTTCTCTTGAGTAAAGTCTGCAGAATCTGTTCCATGGATTTTCTTTTGTTTAATCATAACTTTAATCAGCGGAATGCATGAATATGTGCAAGTAGGATTGTTAATTTATTGTTGTTGTTGTTGTTGTGTGTGTGTGTGTGCGATAGATCCATGGTTTTACATCGTGACAGGAAATGTTTTACTGGTAGTGCTTAACATTGTATCTCTTTTCGGTGGAAACTTCCCTTGATTTTCCCCCCTTCCATTTTTAAAATATAAGGGTCATACATATAGGGAATGCAGAGAATGGGGAGTGGTTTCGTGGAGAAGTATACTTTCAGATTCAGATTTTCAAAGAAAAGAAAAATATATTGTCTGTAAAGATACTTTTAAAGATGTTAGATAAACAATGGTAAGAACAGGATCATTTACGTGATGTACAGAGCCCAGATGATACATAAAAACATGTTACTCATCTACAATAAAAAAATAAAAAAAGGTAAACACATGCATTACTGAATCATAATTAAAACAGTAAAGAACAAAACAATCGTAAAGAAATAAGGGCTAATATACATATAAGTAAATATAAGATGTGAATAGCTAATGTTAATGAATTGTTAATGGCTAATCTTAATGAATTTGAGAGGTGTGTTTCGTAACTCCCCTGTTAAGATTTTGTAGTTTTGTCCCTTAGTCTATTGGTAACTAACTGTAAACCTTTTTTCACCGCGATAACGTAAAAGTTATGACTGTGAGGAAACTATGTGTAGAAGATAGAGGTTTGTGTGATTACGTAAGCTTTAAGGGTTAAGATAACTAACTTGTAAGTAGTTATCACTGCCTGTGTGTCCAAGGAGGGATTTGCATACGAATACTGCATTGGAGTGTTTTACAATGTCGTATATATATATATATATATATATATTTTTTTTTTTTTTTTTTTTTTTTTTTTTTTTTTTTTTTTTTAGTTTTTTTTTTTTTAGTTTTTAGTTTATTCACGTTTTCGTAGGCATTTTGGATAGGATCTCGCCTTCCTAGACCTGCAGTGATTTGCACTACTAGGATAGATTATCGAACGACTAACAGGATCCATGGTCTAAATGTAGGATTCCGCATGACTTAGCCACTTTTACTCTAACATAAGGATTAGGCAAGTTCTAATGAAAGTACTGTTCTTTGATTACTCCAATGAAATTTATTTTAGGATCGCCATTAATGAGAGGTAAAGGGTTAATGATTTTTAAACCTGCGAAATATTGAATAGTGTGTTTTGATGATATACAAGGTTTGTACACAAGAAGAGTATACAACATTTATTTGCGGGGGAGACACACATCACGTTAAAATTTTACTGGAACAGTTGGATATAGCTGTTTTCCTTTTCCTCAGGCAATGGGTAGAATCTACACAGTGTACTGACACAAGGGGAGATATAAATTGAATAGTGGAAGGGGGAAATACAGAAGAGAGGAATGTCTCTCTCTAAAAAAAAAAAAAAAAAAGTTTTTTTTTTTTTTTGGGGGGGGAGAGTGTCGATTTTCGGAATTAATAAATCGTATAAATCTTTAAAAAAAACGAAAAAAAAAACCGCTTAGGAGTGAAATAAGATATGAAAAGAGAGAATCATATGAAAGAGCGAATCTTTTCATCACTCTTTTCAACATTCTTTCATCACAATAGATCATCACTGTATCTAGTAGCGTTTTCTTTAATCCTCAAATGTTCGCAGTTGCAAGATATTCACATTTACAGCGTTAGATTAAAATGGCGATACAATGCATACGAACGCGAAACACCGCACTTTTTGACAACCAATGTGACGAGAGACAAAAACAAACACACCAAAGCCAAGTGTTTTTATTGCCAGTATTGGATAACGAACAATTAAATCAACACCATGCTGTACTTCACATTCTCTTTCAATCTCAATATGAAACGACTGGAAGCGTTCAGAAGCGTTTTTTTCTTTCTTTCTTTCTTCTTCTTTTTTTAAAGTATACGAGGTATCTGTTTCGCGTTTACTTCTTCACATTTCTCCATGAGAAATATTTGCATCTTTTTCGCATTTCCAAAGTGCTTCGTCATGACTCCGTGTATTGATTTTCGATCGTAGCCTCGATTCTTTCTTTTTCGATTTTAGGCGACATTAACTTTTTCCCTTATTTCAATTCATAAGCAAGACAAAGCCTACATACAACACCGCATGTCAAAAGGCTTAAGTATAAAAAGGGTTATGGTTAGTTGAAAAAACTCCCTCAAGACAGGCAGGTAGGCAAAAGCATCAGACCTTCAATAACTTAAAACTAACTTTTAAAGTGTTGTTAGCGAGTTCCGATAGTTTGCCGTCATGTCAAAATCAAATGTGGATCTTTAAGTCGGCCTGCCGTGACTGATAAAGTTTTTTTTTTTCTTCTTCTTCTTTTCTTTCTTTTCCAAAGGCTTAGGATAGCCGGTCTGCAATTTTGTTTATCTCTTTCTATTTGCATAGTATATTTGCACAATAATTTCCCAAAGTTTGGGCAAATTTCGAAGAGGAGAGGATAAGAGGTTATAAGCGCATGCACTTTTCCGTTAAAAAGAAAACAAAAAGATAAATAAATAAAAAAGGTTTGTGTGCGTACGTGTGTGTGTGTTTGCTTATCTTTCTAATTTTGTATAATGAACACTGATATTATTGTTGTTGTGAATTATCACAAAGATCATTACTCACATCAATATTATCACCATTATCATTAATACCATCATCATCATCACCATCATCATTATCACTGCCATTTCCATCATTACCATACTCGTCACCAATATCATCATCATCTTACCATCATTATCACTATCATCATCATTACTATCAATATCACCATCATCACCATTATCACTATCATCATCACCATTGTCACCACCATCATCACCACCGTCATCACCATTATCACCACTATCATCACCACCACCATCATCATCACCATTATCACCACCATCATCATCACCATTATCACCACCATCACCATTATCACCACCATCATCATCACCATTATCACCATTATCACCACCATCATCATCACCATTATCACCACCATCACCATTATCACCACCATCATCATCACCATTATCACCACCATCATCACCACCATCATCTCCCGAAAATCATGGACGGATTTCCCAATATCCACTTTCTCTCCAAAGGAAATCCAACTCTTGATGTCTAAACGCCAATTCCGAGCAGTTTCGAGTGCTCTTCTTTCTTTTTTCTTTTTTTAAAGAAGTTGCTTCATCCTCTTTCTTCACTTTTCTCTCACTCTTTTTCTTTGTATCTATTGTATGTTTGTCTCTCTCTCTCTCTCTCTCTCTCTCTGTCTCTCTGACTATCTGTCTGTTGTTGTTTTTTCCACTCTCTGTCTGTCTGTTTTTTTGTTTTTTTTTCTCTCTTTCTCTTTTTTATATCTTTATCCTATGCAAATTAGTTTTAGCTGCAGAGTCATGATATCGCCATATATATATATCAAAATTTTCATTATTCTTTTTTTCTCTCTGTCTCTCTTTTTGCAACAATCCTCTTTCCTTCTCGCCAAACCTCCCTTTATATTTGACAGCTGGTGCTCCCCTCATTGAATCTGTGCATTCACTGCAGAGCCTCATTATACAGTCTTATTAGCTTCTGCCATGTAAATGCAGCTGGAAGGCAATGGCGTTGGGTGAGAGGGTGGGCGTGAGTGCAAATGTTTGGGAATTGCAGTATATGTATAGGTCTGACTGCTCTGTTCATTACCTTGGGGCACAGGTGAATGTATATGCGCTCTTGTTCATGTTCTTGTTCTCTCTTGCATTATCTATCTTTGTCTAGGTCTCTGACTTTGTTTCTCTCTGTCTATCTGTCTCTCTCCCTCCCTCTCCCTTTCTCTCTCTCTCTCTCTCTCTCTCTTTATATATATATATATATATATATATATATATATATATATATATATATATATACATACATACATACATACATATATATATATATATATATATATATATATATATATATATATATATATACATACATACATACATATATATATATATATATATATATATATATATATATATATATATATATATATATGTGTGTGTGTGTGTGTGTGTGTGTGTGTGTGTGTGTGTGTGTATGTATATGTATATGTGTATATGTCTATATATATATATGTTTGTATGTATATATATATTATATATATATATATATACAAATATATATATACACACAAATACATATATATATATATATATATATATATATATATATATATATATATATATATATACATACATATACACACTCACACATATGTATATATACAAACCAATATATGTATATATATACATACATACATATCTCGCTCTACTTTATTCTCTCTCTCTCTATCTCTCTCTCTCTATCTCTCTCTCTCTATCTCTATCTATCTATCTCTATCTCTCTCTCTCTTGAAAAATAAATATTTTGGCTCGCCATGGATATCTATAGAAAAAAAATCACAATCCATCAATTCGTGTGCGCGACTATAATTCCTATTCATGTGATATTCTTTTACAGTTTCAGCATCCTGCAGAGTCAACATTTTCATCACCGTTTCACACTCTTAGAAGAAGCCAACCATCGTCTTAGGGAGATAACACGAACACGAGAGAAGCTTCGACCATCAACACGAACCCAAGATCACCCTTCGTCCTATGGGTCTACTCGACGCAATCCGACGCAGTGCCATTCTCCCTTGTTGTCTAGGCCGGCGCTTTCCGTTGCACAGTGTTGCACAAAGCCTACAGATTGCTAGGAACCCCGTTGATCCCAGCTAGATGTTCTCTCTCTCTCCCTTTTGTTGTCTGCGTAGGCTGCTTGGAGTTTGCACTAACCCTTACTGTTCGAACTGTCTCGTTGTCTCGCGGAATTTTGTTTATGAAGCGTAAGCGCGCTTTCTCCCCGCGGTGTTTCTCCATATTCGCTTTTTTTTTTATAATTTCCATATTTCTCTTTCTTTTCTTATTATATCTCGTTTTCTGGCAACTTAATACACAGAACGATGCTTGTAGATACATATCGCGTTGTTCCGGCATTTTCTCCCTCTTTCAGAAGAAAAAGAAGGGGAATGAACGAAGTTAAAAAGCGCGAAGGGATATGAAATTCTATATTCCACCTGTGATGAGACTTAATCCATAACCAGGCGGTCTCAGATGAGCTACCCCCCCCCCCCCTATTAATTAACGGCTCATCATTCACTCAACATCACATTATCCCTGGCATTTGGCACTCCCTCTCCTTTGAGGTTATCCGATCACGCTCTCTATCGCAACATCTTATTCCAACCTTGTCCTTCAGCACTGTTCTTTATCCATCTATTGCTATGACGACGATTTTGCAATTGCTCAACACCTTTCTGAGGTGCAAAGCCTCTACCTAGTTGCACATTACGGGCTTTCGTATTTTCTGTTTCGTTGTTCAACAATTTGTGTTATATTTTCTCTTTCTCTCTTTTCCCCCTGATTGATAAATCTAACTACTTGTATAGAAAGGGTTACCGATTATCATAAAAAGCCACGGTATATATGAATGATATATTATCACACGAAATGACGGAGAATCGCATGAATGTAGCCGAAAGCCATATACCTAATTAAGTTGTATAAAGATACATCTAACGTGATACACTCGTGAAATTCAACAATGGTCGATTCTAATATGCAGACGGTAAATACGGAAAGTGCAGAGCAAAACGGCATTCTCGCCTCGTCATATTCATGGACATTGTTGGGCATCTTTCTAACTAGCTTGCTGGGAAGAAGGTTTCTTGCCTTCAGATAAGCCTTCTCGGTGACATGTTTCATCACCGTGACTGATCTTCCGTTTTTTTTTGTTTTGTTTTTTTTGTTTTGTTTTATCTACTTTTGGAAGTCGCTGCCCAATGTCA
>NW_028234404.1:29250803-29253303 GCF_977035675.1 Penaeus japonicus | reverse complement strand
GTGAGGATCCATCCGCGCAACTTCCGAAAACAGTTCTAAGTTGCAAGAGGCTCACGGACAGATGCAAGAACGTATAGCTAAAGTGAAGCGAGGAGGATATCGTGTTTTGAAGCATTTATGTCTTTCTTCCGGTGAAACATACTGATCATGTGGAACCTTACATTTGGCTTTATTCAACTGAAATACATATCTATCTGTTAGATGTATTTATTGGATTAGTACTAAATATGACATTGTTGTATGATATTCTTTAAGAGACAAATAATCAATTAGGCTCCAGTGTGGCTACCTCTACGCATTTGTTTATGTCTGACAGCACCATGGCAAAAGACTTTATGAAAATTATGAAAACCCGTATTGTAACTTGCAATTGACGTCACTACACTCTCCTATCTTTCCTATTTGAATACTTCCCTCTCAGTGAGTTTGGAGAGATACTTTATAGAGCCACGATCACTTATGCAGATTACACCAGCAATATTGGATTGCAGGATACTAAATTATAGCAGATGCCAGGATCTCAGCACCATGTTAGTTCCCATGTATCTTCTCAAGAAACCCCATGGAAAGAAAGGGACCTGGTTCATACAATGATGGCCTTATATAAGGTTGTTCCATCTTTGAAGATCTTTCGAGCATTGAAGCCACCCGCAAATTTAAATACCTCTTCAGTTGAGGTTTCCCTTGGGTACTTTGTTACATGTTTCTTATTGTATTCTCTTTTGTTTTCTTATTGTATTCTCTTTTGTCACTGGAATGTACCCTTACAATCTCCTTTTATAAAGAGGTACCATTTTACATAAATATACAAAGATGAATCTTGTTTTCTTTCCTCTCATAAGATCATTCGCTCTCCTCTTCTGAACGAAAACGGAATCGCCATCGATGGAAAGAAATGTAGTTGCTGTCCCAGATTTCCCAAGATCCCGTCAAAAAAAAAAAAAAAAATGCCAACTTGAATCCCAGAATGAGTGTCTGAAATCCCGTGGGTTTTTTTCGCTTGTTGCGTCGTTCTCCCGCAGTTAGAAAGGGGAAATATTCAGAGGTTTGGTGATACATATTGCTGAAGGCATTATAAGGACGCAAGGCTCATTTCTACAAGCGTTCTAGTCCTCGTTCACGTACCAAAGTGGCGGTGAAGGCCACGTGACTAAGTCTAGGACACGTGAACGTCTCAGTGGTCACACTCCTCGAGTTCACACCCGACGTGGCCAAAGAAGCAGAGAAGGGGACCTTGTGAAGCCAAAGAAGAGAATACGTGCCAGAAGGATAATAATGGCCGTTAATTGGGCTTGCAAGGGCGCCCCTGAAACCACTTACTGTCCCGTCGACACTCACAGAGTTGTTTCTCGGCTACTTTCTTCACGCGCCTATATGTAGTTGTTTTTACAATACAAGATTTCACTTGCACAACACGGAATCTTTGAAGAAATAGGCTAGCAGTTAATCACGGGCTGAGGAGCTGTGTTCTTGAGGCAGAAGAGAATCTGAAAGTGTATGAGACAATACCGCAGATTTGATCTAATCTATGCATCATTACATCCAAATGAAAATACTGCTAAAAATATGTAGACTAATCAGTCAGGTCACCAGTGAAATACTCAAATTGTAAAATGTCCTCATTATATATATTAGTACGATAGCAAGAGAAAGGGGGATGGGGTACAAAATGGCACTAGAACCAAATGGTTTAATATCATTTGTTTTTATCTCTAATATCATATTCATCTATATACTGTATGTTTCATCTTATATTTCTCTCTTTCTCCACACACATATACACAAAAAACACGCGTGCGCGCATATATATATACCTATCTACCTAACTCCGCATCTATTTTGTCTATGTTAATTCATCCACCAAAAACAGCTCATTCTCCTGATCCCTACCTCTTCAGTCACCATATTTTTTTCGGTCTCCGACATTTATTTTCGTTTCCCATAAAATTCCCGTTTTCTTTTCCCCTGCAGCCCAACCGTCTTCCTCTTCCCTTGCCTGGAGACTCCGGTCTTTTTTCGGTATTTAAGTTATCTCTTTTTTTCACGTCACGTTTCCTTCTTCTTTGATTTTTTCTTTTTGTTTCATTCGTTTTCTTCTGTTGATTTATATTCCATGCTGATTGTTCCCCTTTGCTGTTTTATCTTATATCTTTATTTCTTCTGTAACACATAAAACTTACAGTCTCTTATCCTTTTAGTCCAGTGTATTATTTCCGTGTTATATTTTCATTCTTAGAAATTTTGCCAATAAACTCTATGGTGCTTTCTACACCATCCAAATTTTCACGTCAATATCATCTACTACTTCACCTCTCTCTCTCTCTCTCTCTCTCCTTCCTTCTTTACCTTCGTCACTGCCACCTATCCTATCTCCTCTCCCGTTGCCCCCTCCTCCTCCTCCTCCGTTCCCTCTCTCGCACTCTCCCTCACTTCCTCTCCGTGGCGTAACGTTAAACATTCCTCGGAAGATTTGTTCAATGGAGCAAAAACTCGACCGTCC
>NW_028234404.1:29225803-29240803 GCF_977035675.1 Penaeus japonicus | reverse complement strand
AATTATGATGACGATAATAATAATAATGATAACACATATAATGACGATAACAATGATACCAATACTAATGGTGATAATAATGATGGTTATGATAATAATAATGATAATACTACTAATACTGATAGAAATAAGGATAATTTATATCGTCGTCATAATTATCATTATCATAATTTGTCATTATCATTACTACTATTGTTATCACTATCATTGTTATCATCATTATTATTTTATCCTTGTTACCATTCTCATTGTTATCATTTTCATCTTCGTTTTCATTATGATCATAATCATCATCATGGTTATTATTATTATAATTTGATTATATAATCTTACCCTATCACCCCTATTGCTTTTATTGATATAATCTTTATCATTGCCATTATCATGGCTATGATAATTATCATTATCATTATTACTGTTGCTACTACTATTACTACTGTTATCATCATCATCATCATCATCGTCATCATCATCATCATCATCATCGCCATAATTTTTATTCTTTATATTAGCAGTAGTGGCAACATTCTTATTTTTAGTAATCAATACCGTGTTTTTGTCATTATGATTATCATGATTATTATTGTCATCATCATCATCATTTGTAGGAATAGCATAAGGATAATCTTTATTATCATATCATTATTATTGTCAGCATAATCAACATTATCTTCACTAGCTTAATCATCACCATTATCATATCATCATCATCACAAACACCACTATCAGCATCAGCAGCATCATGTCATCACCACAAATATCTTCATCAAAACATCCTCATAATCATAATCATCATTATAATCTTAGTGATAATCTCGGTAAATTTCCACACCCTATGTGACCAGTTGCTCATTTTAATGATATAGATTTTTAACACAATTTTCATACTGCTCTTTATGTGGTGTGTTTATGTACACGTGTGAATGAATTGTGTATATCTGTGTATGTTATTTCTTCCGTCTGTCTGTCATGCATATGCCTTTTATGTCTGTGATAACTTGACATTGTCTTTTCTTACCTATTTGATAAATAAAGGATGTATAAACAATATGGATTATGCTTTACATTCCCGTAAACATTACAATGCCAACAGATGTAAAAAAAAAAAAAAAAAAATTACTAGGAAAAAACATTTTGCTTTTCTTGCATTCTCTCTCTCTCTCTCTCTCTCTCTCTCTCTCTCTCTCTCTCTCTCACACACACACCTCTCTCTCTCTATCTATCTATCTCTCTCTCTCTCTCTCTCACACACACCTCTCTCTCTCTATCTATCTCTCTCATTCTCTCTACATTTACAGTGCTGAACCCAATATATATACAGTATACATACCGATAAACCAGGCGCTAGAGAAGCATTCAATATATAGTTGTTTTTTTGTGTGTGTCACATCATTTGCCTCTAAGTATAGCTGGACTTGCTCAATACATTTATTAAAGACAAGACTAGAAATGCCATTAATGTATAAATAGATAAAAAGGGAAGCAGACATGCCGTTGCGTTATAGATATCAGGCATATCATGAATGACAACAACAGCAAAAATAATGTTCCCCTTTTTCGTTCTTTCCACTCGTTAACATCGCATTCTTGTCAGCCTCTTAAAAGATCACTCATCGATTCCTCTAAATGTAACGACTTTAGCGACGTCGCCTCTTGATATTCTTAGCCTCGTTAATCCTTTACATCCCCCCCCCCCCCATCCAACAGCACCCCTCCCAAAGCCCCTGTAGCCAGGACTGCCCCTCTCTACGCCTTACCACTCCTCGTCGCCACGCCTTTCCTCGCCCACTGGTCGCGCCCTCACACCCAGACCACGCCGCCGCCCTCTTCAGCTCCTTCACGCCACTTGTCACCAAGCCCCCCTCCACCCCCACCTATAAACAGACCCACCCGCCCCCCTCGTGAACAGCCCCTCCCCCTCCCCCCTATAAACACTCCTCCTATCCCCCCGATTTCATGAGCAGGTCCCCTGCCTCTGCCCCCCCACCCACCCACCCAATCCCCTCCCCCCGTGAGCAGGCCACGTCCGATGTGCACACGAGCCCCCTGCCAGGGCCTGCGGCGTCGCCCCGGGACAGGAACTGGACTGTGATGGCGGCAGGTACTCCTCGCCGCAGCAACGTCTCGCCGCGTGCGGGAAAGGAAATCCGCAACTCATGATATCAGCGTTTTTCTCAGAGGTCAGCATATCCTGTGGTTAACTGCGCCCTACACACGCCTTTCTTCCAGCCACGACTGCCAACTGCCCCTCCCCCTCCTCCCCCGCCCTCAGTAAACACGGAGTGCCCACTAGCCCCCCCCCCCTCCCCCCAAGCCTGTCCATTCGGCGCGTAACAGCTCTCTGATGTTTATCATTTTCCTTCGTAAGATGACCTCGTCTCCTTATTCCATTCATGAATACCTGCGAAATTACTAGTGTTGTAGCATTTATCAAAACCTTTTTTTATCTCTCAATTTATCATAATTTTTTTATATTTTTTTATATTTTTTCTCGTTTTCATTTTTTTTTTCTTTTCTTTTTTTTTGTATCGGATGACTTAATAACACACTTCTATCCATCACGTTGTTTCGTATCTTCCTGAGGCGTTTAATCCAAGTATAAACAAAGACTTGGGATTATGACACGTGGAGTTTCCACTTTGCTGAAACTACGATTATGCACCGATTTTAGTGATGACGCAAGGTCTTTTTTTCTATCGTGAAGTCTTCACGGTTTCATCTCGTGATCACAATAGCGTCTTCATTTGTCTTTATTCACTTTTGCTTCGTCTTCTAATGGGCTTGCGTTGACGGATTTTCTTTTTTTTAGGGGGGGGGGATCAATTGGCATTGTGTGTGTCTGTGCTCAAGAAGCTGGAAGAAAGTTAGAACGCATGCATGCATATAAATGACAGATATACATAGCTATATGCACACTCATCCATCCACATATACACACATATACACACATACATATACATGGACACACACACACACACACACAGGCATATATATGTGTGTATGAGAAAGACGGTAGAATGCAGTAAGTCATTTAATATAGAAATAGGGAGGTAAAATTTGTATTTATATGTATATACATATATATATATATATATATATATATATATATATATATATATATATATATATATATATATATATATATATACATATACACACATATATATATATATGTGTGTGTGTATATATATATATATATATATATATATATATATATATATGTATATATATATGCATATATATATATATATATATATATATATATATATATATATATATATATATATATACATATATGTATATATGTATATATTATATATATTATATATATATAAATTATATATATATAATATATATATATATATATATATATATATATATATATATATATATATATATATATATATATATGTGTGTGTGTGTGTGTGTGTATGTGTGTGTGTGTAGTGACTTTGAAAGTAAGACCAAACTCCTGAAAATAAGCAATGCGAGGAGAGTGAAGCACATCAGGATCTGCAGGAAAAGGAAAGGAAATGAACACGACAAATGCACAGGTTCATCCGCTGCGACTTCCTCGGCCGGAGCTCCATCCGCTCGAGATGCGTTTCGCCGCCGCTGGCTCCCTCCTCTTCCCCTTCCCCATTTCCCTCCTCTTCCCCTTCCCCATTTCCCTCCTCTTCCCCTTCCCCATTTCCCTCCTCTTCCCCTTCCCCATTTCCCTCCTCTTCCCCTTCCCCATTTCCCTCCTCTTCCCCTTCCCCATTTCCCTCCTCTTCCCCTTCCCCATTTCCCTCCTCTTCCCCTTCCCCATTTCCCTCCTCTTCCCCTTCCCCATTTCCCTCCTCTTCCCCTTCCCCATTTCCCTCCTCTTCCCCTTCCCCATTTCCCTCCTCTTCCCCTTCCCCATTTCCCTCCTCCTTCCTCGGGGCTGCGATCATCATCATCATCAGACGAGCATGACCCTCCCTCCCCCTCCCCCCTCACCCGACGCTTCCTTTTCTTCCCCCTCCCCCATCACCCTCCCTTTCCCTCCCTCTCTCCCCCTCTGCCCCCACCCCCTTCCCTTCCCTCCTCATCCACCCATTTCGTCCTTCCCCCTCCCCCTCCCCTTCCTCCCCCCCCTCTAGACGCTTCCTCCCTCACATTCAACTTCTCCTCCTCCTCCTCCTCTTCTTCTTCTTCTTCGTCAAACCGCAGAGGGACCTTCATGTGACCGAAGGAAAACACCGGGTTATTTACTCCCTGTCGCTCTTCGTTGCGTCGCCGTGAAGGTCCGCGAGAGACGCCTCCGGATCAGGGCCTTTGGAGGGGGAGGTCAGGCCGACGCCGGAGCAGCATGTGGCAGCTGTGGCTGTTCCTCGAAGGAGAGAACATTGCACCGGAATAAGGCGCAAGGATGGCAGCGCTTCGTGAGGCCCGAAGATAATGGCTGCCACGCGCTATTTCCGGCGTGTGCGACACCCCGTCACGGTCCGCACGCGATTGGCTAATTGCTCTTCTACGAGGGACGCTGATTGGTTCTCAGCACGTGGTGACGTCACGGTACGTGACTTTGACAACCGCTGGAACGAAGGTAGAGGTTAAAAGACCCTATTCTGGCGAGGAAAGACGAAGATATATTTTGTTCCTCAGGTTCAACGGGAAACGCGGGACAAGGGAAGAAAGAGAGAGAGAGAGAGAGACAGAGAGAGTCAGAGAGCGAAAACAGAGTAGGAAGAAAAATACCACAGGAAGTTAACTTGGCGAATATTTTGGCAATGTGGCGGCATGTGGCAGCTTCGCATCCACGAGCGGTGCACGCGCTACAAGGTGAAAATGGCGCCGAGCGCACGCTTCGGCTCCCCTCCTTACATCCTGTCCCGGCAAGAAGATATATATTTCAAGGATATCGGAGGCTTGCCTGGCTGCGCAATGCGTTAAGAAATGTAAAATGGGCCCAAACATTTTCCTTTTCCCATCTCTACGGTATGCGCGCAATACGTGGTTCCAGTATTAAGAAACCCCTGAAAAGCTCAGCCAGACTGACGCACCTGTCTGGCGGACATGGTGGGGCAGGGAGTAAGGGGTGGGGTGGGGGAGGGGGGCCGAGGGGGTCCTAACACGTGCGGTGCAGCAGGTAGCGCGGGAGGAAACAGCGGGGGAGGGAGGGGGGAGGAAGCGCTGATGGGAGGGGGGTGGGGGGAGACACCACCAAGCGGCGTGGCTGCGGTCATCGGCAGCTCGTGGAAGCGTCGAGCGATTACCGCTTCGTGATATGTTACCGTCTAAAGCTGTGATACTTCTCCGTGACGGATTATGGATTCGAACAACTATTTTCCGAAACTGTTAAATATGGAACTAAGCTTATTTCTGGCGATGATAGGTGTGTGCTGCGTTATTTTGGGTGCACACACACACACACACACACACACACACACATATATATATACATATTATCAACCTCTGTTACTCATATAAACATTGCATCTTACTCATCACTTTATCTACTGTTTTTTAGGCTCTTTTAGCATGAACTAGAAATTGCAGTCGTTACATTCCAGGTTTACACGTAGGAATTTTATGGCGCAATACTACTACAATCTTGGCTCAAAGCTTTTACAATTGCCACTCAAGTTTACTTACCAGTGTGTGTGTTCGTGTGTGTGTGTGTGTGTGTGTGTGTTCGTGTGTATAAGTGTGTTTGTGTGTGTGTTTGTGTATGTGTGTGTGTCATTCTTATAAAAGCTATGGGTTGTAATTCCATTTTTTTTTTTTTTTTATAGCAATCTACATTAACCCAATAATGTACATATCTATAGTACTGTAGCGCTTTAAAATCGTGTAACTGCAATATCAATCATCATGAAATACTAGTGTGAAATCCTTCGCGCATGGTTATGAAAGGACCTTCTTTCTCTTACCATCTGCAAGGCTTGACGTGAATGATAGGAGGAACCCCAAAGGTCACAAAGGTCATGGGAAAACAGGCCTAGTGAAATCTGACACCTGCTTATCAATCAAGAAAATCGATAAAAAATTAGAATGGAAGTCCGTGTGGCTTAATCACAGTTAATTCCAAAAGGTACCGTCTCCCGATAAGCCACTCCGATTACACTACGGCTTTCTGCTCATTTCGCTGCGCCCCCTTTTCAAAAAAAAAAAAAATGGAGTTTCCTCTAATCCAATTACAGCGGCAGGAGGACGCCCCGCCAAGGCGTTCCCTTCGCCGACCAATTGGAAGCTCAGGAAGGCGTGGGGGCCCGGCCGTGACTCCTCGACAGGTGGGTCCTTGGCTAATGGTGGGAACAAGGGCTTGGGCTTCGTCACACCACCTGGCCAAGACAAAATGGACGACAGTGAATCAAATTAGGCAGATGATACCTTTTTTTTTTTCTTCTTTTTTTTTTGAGTTGATTCTATTTATCTTTATCAACTTATCTTTTTTTTCCAGGCTGCTCAGTTCCCTTAACGAAATCCGTAATAGAAAATGTTCGTTTGCTCCAGTGAATGGTAAATATGAGGAAAAAACGCAATTACATATACAGGATACAATCCAACAGTATAAACTGACATGAAAAAATACCTTATCGGTGCATAAAAGAGTCTTTAGACGTAACTTATACTCACGATAAATAACAAAATGTTCCCCATATACTCATTACTTTATGAAAGCAAAATGCTCACAAAAGTGCCGATCAAATTATCAAGAAGCTAGTATTATATCGCACTGTTTTCCGATGGACTAATGACGTTAATAAAAATCATTGGCTACTTTTGTAATTTCCCAATAATTACAAATTCATTTAATTAATTTTTCCTGACTACCGTTTTTTTTGCTACAGAATTCCGTGAATGTTAATTATATGGCTTGAACTGTGGACTTATTCATTTTCATTTTCATAAATCCTCATTACTTTTTAAAAGTTCAAGAGGATAACGTGTGCAATCTATTTAATCAATACAAATGAATAGGAAAAATACACAGGAAAATATTAATAATTGCTTACGCTTAACAGTGACCCTGTGTTAAGTCAAAGCAGAATCACTACACTTATATCCGAGAAGTATTATATATTGTAAAACTTATATAACCTTTTGATCCCCATTCATATTCATATATCTTCTTTTTTTTCTCCAACAAAGAAACATTGCTCAACATTGCAACGGTCTGGGGGCTGAATCGTATCAGGATTGCATCATCTTGGTCATTTATTGCTCATCTTGTTCCTTACAACTTCTGTGAGGAATTTTACATGTTATTTTATAAAGACACCGTTTTACATGTTTACATATTATTATATTATTATTACATATTATTTGAAGCATTTTAACCCCAGACTCAATACAACGTAACATATATACACACATTTCCTCTTTTCCTCTCTCTTCCTCTTTTTTCCTTTGACTCACCGTGAATAAAGTGTACAGAACCATCCAGATAAAAAGACGAGAGCCCACTCACAAAGCAGATCGTATCCGGCGTTCCTCCTTAAAGAGCGGGTGACAGAAAGGCCCGACAGATAATCCCCCGTTGGTGCCACCCTCGGCCACCCTCCTCCGGGGCCTCCAGCAGCCTCCAAAGGGCACGCGGCCCGGACCTTCGCCATTGACGCCCCCCACCCCCCACCTTACCTACTCCATTGAGCCCCCCCCCCCCGAACTCACAACGGACCGGAAGTGACACAACGACACTCCCGGGCCCTTGTTCCTCAGTCGCTCATCTTTGCGCTCCTGTGGCCATTCCAGGGTAAGGTCCTCCATGCCCTTCTCTCCTTTTTTCCCTTTTTTTCAGCGCCATTTCGCCACCGTTTTGTTCGAACAGGAAATACACATCGACGGGGTCATCTGTGTCACCTCGGCTTTCATGCAAGTAGAAAAGTGTGTACTTTGCTTGCTTTGTTAGTCGCTGAAATGTCTGTCGATAAACTGGCAGTCCGGTAAATCACGTTTTCGGGCACTGAACAGTTAGTAGTGGATGTTTTCGAAAGGAGTGAGGATGAGCGTTATATATATGTATGTATATATATATATATATATATATATATATATATATATATATAGAGAGAGAGAGAGAGAGAGAGAGAGAGAGAGAGAGAGAGAGAGAAGAGAGAGAGAAGAGAGAGAGAGAGAGAGAAGAGAGAAGAGAAAAGAGAGAAGAGAGAAGAGAGAAAGAGGAGAGGAGAGAGGATAGAGAGAGGGAGGAGCAGGAGAAGAGAGAGAAAGAGAGAGAGAGAGAGATTGGGAGAGAGAGAGAGAGAGAAGAGAAGAGAGAGAAAGAGGAAGAGAGAGAGAAGAAAGAGAGAGAGAGAGAGAGAGAGAGAGAGAGAGAGAGAGAGAGAGAGAGAGAGAGAAGAGAGAGAGAGAGAGAGAGAGAGAAGAGAGAAAGAGAGAGAGAGAGAGAGAGAGAGAGAGAGAGAGAGAGAGAGAGAGAGAGAGAGAGAGAGAGAGAGAGAAATCGAAAGAGAAAGAGAGAAAAAAAGAACAGAAGACTAGAGAGGGCTAGGGAAACTAAGAAAATCGAGAACTGTGAGAAATTTGGAATTCTAGTGTAGTGCGATTAGCTATTATTTCGCTTACGTCTGGTCAACTCCGTTATCGTAGTTTTTGGTGCGTTGCCAGTTACGCAAGTTCCACACACACACACACACACATACACACACACACACACACACACACATATATATATATATATATATATATATATATATATATAATATATATATATATATATATATATATATATATATATATATATATATATATATATATATATATATATATATATATATATATATATATATAGAGAGAGAGAGAGAGAGAGAGAGAGAGAGAGAGAGAGAGAGAGAAAGAGTTAGATAGAAAGAAAGATAGAACGATAGAACGATAAGTAGGCACTTGAGTAAATAGATAGACAGACAGATATAGACATATATATCAAAAGAAAGACTCAAATATAACAATGCAGATCATCTTCATCAGAATGCGAACAGAAAGCTCTCTTAACAGAAAGCTCTCTTGGTCGTTCAATTAGACCGTTAAATTCAGCCCATATGAGGAGAAAGACACGATCTAGACCAAGAAACATCCTAGACCAAGTGGCTCACGACCAGACACGCCATGCTTCACTCACTCAAGAGCGAGGGCGTCAGGCAAGGTGGCGGGTGGCGGAACGAGGAAGCGAGAGAGGGAGCCAGGGAGTGAGAGAGAGACCCAGAGAGGGAGCCAGGGAGCAAGAGAGGGAGCCAGGGATCGAGTGAGGGAGCCAGGGAGCGAGAGAGGGAGCCAGAGAGGGAGCCAGGGAGAGAGCCAGAGAGGGAGCCAGGGAGCGAGAGAGGGAGCCAAGGAACGAGAGAGGGAGCCAGGGAGCGAGTGAGGGAGCCAGAGAGGGAGCCAGGGAGCGAGAGAGGGAGCCAGGGAGCGAGAGAGGGAGCCAAGGAACGAGAGAGGGAGAGAGGGAGCGAGTGAGGGAGCCAGGGAGGGAGAGAGAGACCCAGAGAGGGAGCCAGGGAGCAAGAGAGGGAGCCAGGGATCGAGTGAGGGAGCCAGAGAGGGAGCCAGGGAGCGAGTGAGGGAGCCAGAGAGGGAGCGAGAGAGGGAGCCAAGGAACGAGAGAGGGAGCCAGGGAGCCAGAGAGGGAGCCAGGGAGCGAGTGAGGGAGAGAGGGAGAGAGAGAGGGAGCGAGAGAGGGAGCCAAGGAACGAGAGAGGGAGAGAGGGAGCCAGGGAGCCAGAGAGGGAGCCAGGGAGCGAGAGAGGGAGCCAGGGAGCGAGTGAGTGAGGGAGAGAGGGAGAGAGAGAGGGAGCCAAGGAACGAGAGAGGGAGAGAGGGACCCAAAGAGGGAGCCAGTGAGGGATCCAAGGAGCGAGAGAGAATGAGGGAAGGAGAGAAGGAGCAAGAGAGGGAGCCAGGAATCGAGAGAGAGCGGGGAAAGGAGAGAGGGAGCCAGGAATCGAGAGAGAGCGGGGAAAGGAGAAAGGGAGCCAGGGAGCGAGAGAGAGTGGGGGAAGGAGAGAGGGAGCCAGGGAGCGAGAGAGAGTGGGGGAAGGAGAGAGGGAGCCAGGGAGCGAGAGAGAGTGGGGGAAGGAGAGAGGGAGCCAGGGAGCGAGAGAGAGTGGGGGAAGGAGAGAGGGAGCCAGGGAGCGAGAGAGAGTGGGGGAAGGAGAGAGGGAGCCAGGGAGCGAGGGAGGGAGCGCGAGAACGGGTTTCGAAGATGACAATGAACCGGAAGTATCTCGTATGTCACCACCGCGCGGTAAAAACCAGGAGACTGCCTCCCCCCCCCCCCTCCATCTAACCCCCCTTAAAGATACCTCTTCTATGACGTGCTTCTCAAACATTATCTTCGCTCTCAGGCTCGCTGCCGCTGTCGCCGCTGCTGCCGCCACACACGGGCCTTCGCAGCGCCGCGCAACCGCCGTCGCAACGCGGGTCTAAGCGTCACGAGGAGGCTACTTAAGTCTGAAGACACACTTATATATGCACGCTCCTGCCAGGGCATACCGGAGGGATACCTATAGAGATAAAGATACACAGATTGACAGGGATGCATATACGTATCAATACACACACTTTTGTCCATATATACATGCATACATATATACATATATGTATATATATATATATATATATATATATATATATATATATATATATATATATGTATGTATGTATAAATATACATATATATATACATATATATATACATATATATATATATATATATATATATATATATATATATATATATATATATAATATATATATATATACATACATACACACATACATACATACATACATACATGCAAACGTGCGCCTATAAAGTACCTATATGTTTGTATGTGCACATACATATATACGTACGTAAATGTAAGTAAAGGGTTTGACAGGCGGACAGACAGATAAATAATAACAGATGTAAGAGATGTGCATAAAAAGATACACAGACAAATATGACAGACAAAGAGAAGTAAATGGATTGGAATATATAAAAAATACAGATGTGAATATGATAGACAATAGAAGATAGAAAGGTAATCAAATTAAAAATCCCAGAGAGAGAGTCTGATACAGGGAAAATCACTCATTTCCATATCTATATTCATGATAATCAATATACTCAAACAATCAGCGAATTACGTAGGCGATTTTTTTCCGAGTGAACTGCGAAAAAAAAAAATATTCTCGAACTCAAACCTTCAAGCACGACCATAGAATACCAGCTTCATATTCCCACGAAAGTGACTGATAACCAACTGCAAATATTTCTAATCTCGTACTCAAGCCTTTCCCTCCAAGCACGACCACCCCATAACCAGCTCTCCTATTCCCACGAACCGCCCTACATAGCTACCTCATAGGCACGACCCCTCCAAGCAAGGGACGGGTAATCCACCCTAATAGAACGGGTTATCCACTCGAGGGCGGCGGTCACAATCTCCCAGGGATCTGAAGAGGACCCGCGAACAATAGTGGAGACGCAGCCCATCAGGTGGACCCGATGTCTTGGCCAAAGCAGGAGGAACCGAGCTGGAGCCTGAGAGTTTGAGAGGGAGCGAGGGAATGAGACAGGGAGCGAGGGGGCGAAAGAGGGAGCGAGGGATCGAGACAGGGAGCGAGGGGGCGAAAGAGGGAGCGAGGGATCGAGACAGGGAGCGAGGGGGCGAAAGAGGGAGCGAGGGATCGAGACAGGGAGCGAGGGGGCGAAAGAGGGAGAGAGGGATCGAGACAGGGAGCGAGGGGGCGAAAGAGGGAGCGAGGGGGCGAAAGAGGGAGCGAGGGATCGAGACAGGGAGCGAGGGGGCGAAAGAGGGAGAGAGGGGAGCGAGGGGGCGAAAGAGGGACAGGAGAGGGAGCGAGGGAGACAGAGAAGCAGGGAGGGATTAAGGGAATGAGAGAGCAAGGTTTTAGCAGAGTTTCGGTGCATTTGAATGTATCATGATTCTGTATGTGTTTCTTTTTTCTTCTTCTTCTTCTTCTTCTTCAGTAAAAAGATTTGGAAATAAATAAAATTAATTCCTATTTCTACCTCCAGTTTCGGTCGCCCGGCGCCTTCGCGATCCCAAAGGAATCAATCAAGAGGCAACGATTAAGCGACGGATCATCCGTTCCTTTGTTGGCAATGTCAACACACCGCCTCTCCTCGAGGAGCCTTGCCGCGTCAATACCTCCTGTTCGGGATGTCTCAAGGAAGCTTGGAAGACAATCTCTCTCTCTCTCTTGCTCTCCCGCTCTCTCTCTTTCTCTTTCTCTTTCTTTTTCTTTTTCTCTTTCTCTTTTTCTTTCTTTTTCTCTCTCTTTCTCTTTCTCTCTCTCTTTCTCTTTCTCTTTCCCTTTCTTTTTCTATTTCTCTTTCTCTTCCTCTTTCTCTCTCTCTCTCTCTCTCTCTCTCTCTCTCTCTCTCTCACTCACTTTACTACACTGAATGTATCATGTATGAATTGAAGAATATTGTAGGAAATCATGTTTATGTATTTGATGGTGCAGTTTCTTCTCGGATATATCTATCTGTAATTGTGCACATTTGTCTGTGCTGTAAATCTTTACTAGTTGGACACCGTGCAGTATATATCTCTATTTTGGTGAATGTTTTGAGCTTACGTTTTAACAGATCCTCTTGATGGATTACAACTTTTTAAATTCTAAATTATTGTATCAATGACCCATCCATCAAATCCATCAGAAGTAAGCCAGTCGACTCCGTTAGTTAAAGAAAAGTCAGAGCCATTACCACTTGTTTTAAGAATTGTTCCTGTGAAGCAATCGCTCCATAATCAAATACATCTAAATCACTAATCGCTCACTAGCATTTTATCTTTCTCACTGATCAAGCTGATGTGGCATTGTCACATGTCCCGAGGCTTAAGGTTGTTTAAGACACAAATAATATTTCCAAATCAACTGCGAATTCCATCCTGGTGACTCTCCGCGTATGAGATCAACCTCCGGCACCTCAAGGCACAAAAGTAGCTCGTTTCTCGTTCAAGAACCCCCGAGTCTCAGTGGTGAGGTTCTCGGTAACGCTCATTCATGAAACGAACGGCGTGAAGTATAAGACTAAGAGAAATTACCTGTCCTTGAATTCGAGTTGGACGGAAATGCCACATTTATGCCGAATGTTGGGTGGCATCTGGCTGATATTTCCGCTTTTTGCCTCGAAGTACCACTCTTCTTGCATGCGTGTTCCGAGAACCTTCTTTTTTTTTCTCCTGCTGCGTATGGTATATTTTTTATAGGATCGTGCACTTGTTATACTACCAGCCCGGACTTGTTCGGTAGTTTCTCCAAATATCTTAGACTGGAAGAGACCTGAAATGTAAGGTCTATTCCGAGGGAATTCCACACAAAATAGGTATTCAACGAACACTTTCTTCGCCCCACCCTTTGTCGATGGCCCCCTTCATGCCCATACAAATTTCAAACCCATTAACCTCAGTTCATTCATAGATGCCCATAAGTGCAGTCGCGGTAGGACTACAAGGGATTTTCTTCTTCTTTCTCTTCTTCTTCTTCTTCTCTAGACATCGAGTTCATTAGCTGAGTCTCCTTCTGTTTCCACGCGTAATCGACACTGAGGGGAATAGACAAATACCGAGGACGTTTCCCAGGCACAGACATTCCTTGATGAGCTCGATGTGCCCCTTTCTCTCCCGAGAGTGTCCCTGTAATCCCTCCTCAGCCCCGCCGCTCTCCTCTGTCACACACCTTCACCAATATTGAGACGACCCGATGTTCATAATCCCATAAAGATCCCTTTCTCCGCTCGGGTCCGGTACCCCCATTACAGCAACGGTTTACTCGCCGTGACCCTTCCGAGCCCATCTTTATATAATCTCATAGAGCCTTTTGACCCTCCTCATTCACGCTGGAAGGCGCTGCCGCCGAGAACCTGCTCCTCGGTGAAAAATCCTCCAGGAGTGGTCCTCTTCTGGAAGGAAAAGTTTACGAGCGGCTATTTGAAGGGGTGGGGGGGGGGGGCGAGCCTTGGTGCGATTTCATGGTTGTATAAATGGCTTTTGGAGAGTTTCACTCCGGTCTCGTGACAGGAACTTTGCACAGACTAATTAGTATATGGCTGATATGCGATGAAGCTTTTTTTATCGATTGCTTTCCTCGTGGGAGTTGCTGATTATCGGATCATCTCATTTGGAAGAACATTTCTTTATGCTTCTGTCCGAGCGAAGAATGCCAGGGATTCCAAGGCGCATTTCAGCCATTCCTCGTGGTTCCGGCGACTTGTGTGCGGTAGGAAGAATCGGCGCTGTTGTCGGGTGATGTCGGTTCCTCAGATCCCGGATTACGCGGCCGCCTTGACAGACGAGGAGACCACCGCCCGACCCGCGCCTCTACCTGGGACTCGCCTGGAGCCCGACCTACAATGCCGCCGTCCAGCCATAATGCCGCGAGACCTCGAAGACCTCGACCTGTTCCGAGAGGCCGGAGCGAGGTTGGCCGTCGTCTGCGCTGCCGTGGCGCTGCTTCCGCTGTTCTCCTGCTCACTCGTATCGGGGAGTCCATTGCCTCTGGCTACAGCTACCCTTGGGTCGCCTCGTCGCATCAAGTCTTATCTGATGTCTCAAGATGTAGTTATTATTCCCAAGGCTTCATAAGTGAATTTGCATAACCTGAGAGAAAGAGAAAGGGAGAGAGAAAGAGAGGGAGATAGATAGATAGATAGAGAGACAGAGAGAGAGAGAGAGAGAGAGAGAGAGAGAGAGAGAGAGAGAGAGATGGAGAGATAGATAGATAGATAGATAGAGAGAGAGAGAGAGAGAGAGATGGAGAGATAGATAGTTAGAGAGAGAGAGAGATAGATAGTTCGTTAGAGAGAAAGAGAGAGATAGATAGTTAGTTAGAGAGAGAGAGAGAGAGAGAATAGATGTGAAGGGTAAAGTGGATATGAACGACGCGTGCCACTGTTACGCGTGGATGTCAAGCTGGCACTATTGTACAAGTGTGCATGTCTTTACATGTGTGTGAAATTTATATACATTCTTAGATGAGTTATTGCAAAGAAAAGGA
>NW_028234404.1:29200803-29208303 GCF_977035675.1 Penaeus japonicus | reverse complement strand
ATTTTTATTATTCCTATCATTCGTATCATTATCACTATTATCTTTATCATTATTGTCATTACTGCTATTGCTATTATCATCATCATCATCATTACTATCATTATTATCACCACTGATATTGTCACTGTCATGATATCCTTATTATGGCATTATAATCATCATACCAATATTCTAATTATATCATCATTATCATTATCATCGTTGTCAGTATTATCATCATAATTACTACTATCATCATTATCATTATCATCATCATCATCGTTATCATAATAATTTTCATCATTATTATCATTATCATTACAACAATCGTCATCATTATTGTAAGCATTATCAATATCATTATCATAATTGCCGTTTATATCATTATTTTGTTATCCTTATGTGTATCAGTCTTACTGTTATATTTTTCACTAGCACTATTACTATTATTATCATTGTTACTGTCAGTATCATCATTATTATCATTGCCATCATTACCATTATTATTGTTATTATGTTCGTATTAATATTATTGTTACAATTATTATTATCATTTCATTATTGCCATTGTTATCATCACTGTTATTATCATTACTAGTATCATTATAATTACAATCATTATTACTATTGCTATTACTATTACATTATCATCATCATTATTATAATCATTATAATTACTATTATTATGATGATTATTATCATTATTTTCATCCTTACTATCCTTTTTGTTATAGATATTAGTATCATGATTATAATTCTTGCTATCATCATTGTTATGATTGTTATTATTATCATTGCTGAATATTACTCTTGCTATTAGTATTACAATCCTTATCATCATTATCATTATTATTACTATCATGGTTATCAATTCTATTATTATCCTTTCTATTATTTTTATTGTCATTATTATTATCAACATTATTATCATTAACATTATCATCATCATTGTTATCATTATCGTTGTTATTATTCTTATCATTATCATTGGTATTACTAGTATCATTGTTAATATCATTATTATTGCTATTGTTATCATTATTATCATCACTTCTATTATCATTGTTCATATCTTTATCATTATTGCCATCATCATCCTCGTCTTCATCAGTATTATCATCATCGTTATCATCATTATCACCATTACTATCATTGTTTCCTCATTGATATCATTCTTATAATCACCATATATACATATATATATATATACATATATATATATATACATATATATATATATATATATATATATATATATATATATATATATATATATATATATATATATGTATGTATGTATATGTATATATATACGTATACATATATATATGTAAATATGTATATATATATATATATATATATATATATATATATATATATATATATATATATATATATGTATATATGTATGTATATACGTGTGTGCGTCTCCGTGTGTATGCATGTATGCGTACGCTCCTTTCCACCATCCACATGAGCTCTAACGGCACGGCAACCAAAACCTCGCTTCACCGTACCTCGCGTGGCCTCCTCCTCCCGGACGCGAGCTGTGCCGAGGCCCGAGACCCGAGACCCGAGACCCGAGACCCGCCACGCACGACGAAACCCCGACCAACCGACCGAGCGACCGCCACGTGAGAGCCTGGCACACGTTGGCAGCCGAAGCACACTGCCACACTTGCTATGCTATTCAAAAGCTTTAGTATTATTTTACTTTTTTTCTCCTTATTCTTGTTTTTGTTCTTATTTTCTGTTTCTTTTTTTTTGTTGTTGTTCAATTGTTGTTGTTTTTTCTTTTCTTTTTATTTTATTCTTTTCTTCCTCTTCTTCTTCCTCATCTTTGTCTTCGTCTTCGTCTTCTTCTTCTTCTTCTTCATATCATCATTACTTTCATCATTATTTTGTCATTATTATCATTATAATTTTTATTATTATCATCATCATTATTATCATCATCATTTTCATCATCATTATTATCATTATTACTATCATTGTTATCATTGTTGTCATTATTATTTTCATCATCATCATTATCATCATTGTTATTATTATTATTATCATTATTGTCATTATCACTATTTTTTCATTATTATTACCATCTTCATCATAATCATTATTATCAATTTTCGTCTTCATCTCAGAGTGGCTTCCCGGCGCCGACGAGGGGGGGGGGGGCAACACGACCGATGGACCACGTCAGTCGTTGTCGTGTTTTGTCGTCCCAACACGGTCCTCGTCCCCCTTTTTTACTCAAGGTTCAGGAATCTTGAGCCGAGTCTCTCCTTTTCTCTCGCTTGTCTGAACACCGTAGGAATCACGAGGCTTTGATCTGCGTGGGAAGTAAAGGATTCTTGTTGATTTTCTCCGCTTTCTTGCGTGACAGAAACCTTGCCTTCCCGAAAAGAGCAAGAAAACACACTCTTCTTTCTCGGTCTACATTTTTTGTTTTTGTTTATATATATATATATATATATATATATATATATATATATATATATATATATGTATGTATGTATGTATATGTATATGTATATGTATATGTATATGTATATGTATATGTATATGTATATGTATATGTATATGTATATGTATATGTATATATATACATATATATATATATATATATATATATATATATATATATATATTATATATATATTATATATATATATATATATATATAAAGTGTATGTCGCTGAAACTCACTCTAGAAAATGGTAATCTGCTATAGACTAAATGATTTTGATTTTGGAATTAATAGGAGAAGCTGTGAATGTAAACTGATCATTCTAGACAAATCGTTTAGATGAACCGGAAATAGCTTAACGTTGGCTGAGTTCTGGTACTGAAGGAAAAAAAATCGAATCTGAACATAAAGAATCCTAATCCACAGACTCTGATCCCTTGGGAACAGCGTGACACGACTTAAGAAAGTAACATGGGTTTTCCGATGGCTCTCGAGATAGCGTCCATCCCGCGGAGGAAAAGCTCAGCATTAGAACTTGAGCTCGTAAATGAAGCTTGAAATCCGGAGCCGGCACTGGCCGCGGGTCGGAGGAGGATCGTGTTACGGCTGAGCGTCGGAACTTTCGTCCCTCTCACGCGGCCGAGCGCCTGGTCACGGGGCATTGTTGTTTGTCCGCCTCCGAGCCGCCCCGAATGGATCAGGTGACCCGCACCCGTTTTCTATGAGGAGATCATTGGAGCCAGTTAGATGAGCAGGTCCGATCTGTATCTGCCTCCTCCTTCTCGGCGCTCGCAAGACGCTCTTCACTGGGTGATACGAGGACGCACCCCGCTTCGTCAATGCACTTCAGGAAGCACTGGTCGTTATTCCCCGGCCCTCGCGAGCGGCCGCATACTTCCCAAGGCTGCCCGAGAGAGCCGGGCGAGAGCGGCCGCGCCATTCATACCGTCCGCATACCAGAGGCGGGGCAGGATTTAAACGTTCACCTGTGCCCGCGTGCCCGGCCCGAGAAGAATCAGAGGTACCCGCCGCTACACCTGGCGCCGTGGAACTCCGCCGGCAGACGATGTGGGCTCAAGTGGCGGCACAACTGAGCGTGCTGTGATGACGGGTGACACCGAACACAAAATGGACGAGAAATTAATTACTGAATTTACTTAGGAACCGGACTCCCTAACGGTAGACACATGTTTGTGCTTCGTGATGGGAACAGAAGTCTGCTTGTTGTTTGCGCGATTCAACCGTGTTTGCGGATTTCTTTAGGAAAACACGGTCGTGGGAGAGCATTTTGGTTCATTTTCCTGTGGTCGGGAATGCTTCTATAAAAATAAACATACTGTTGCTGCGTTGGTTCCATCCCAATTAGTACTATATATACAAAGTCGTTAGCTAATTTGATATGCTTAAAATGTCCTGTCCTAAAACATCATAGTAGAAAACACAATCAGAATAAAAGTTCACGAAAATCTCGCCAGCCTGACGTCTAGCCTGGTCCTTCGCACAAAAGACGAGCCATCTCTTGATCTGCCCCCCCCCCCCCCCCGCCCGGCGCCCCAAGAACCCGAAAGCCGTTGCCAACGCCGTCAGCGAGGCATACCCAGGGAGGAGGGGGGAGGAGGGAGGGGGGCGCTGACGAAGGAGGAAGAGGAAGAGGCCGGATACAACCCCGGGCTTCCACTTCAGTGACTGATCAGGGCTGCCCGAACTCGTTTCCGTCTCGTTGGGACTGAAGTGATTTTTTTTTTTTTTTTGGTAGGGAAGTGATTCTGATTTATGGGCGTCGGGAGTATTTATTGTTCGCTCTTGCTTTAGGAATTTCAAGACATTCCCTTTTAGCCCGGGATTTTAAAGGACTTCACACTGGACCACTCAATCAAAAAAGCATATCATACGACTGCGAGAAAAAAGGGACAGTCAAATCACCAAAAAGTAGAAAATTACAGAACAAAATCAAGATTAAGATTTGGCTCCTCCACCCAGACCACCATTAAACCGCCCGCGAATCGCCAAATCTCCCACCGGAAAATCTCAACGAGGCGGCTGTCACAGGAATGTCATCGTGGAAACTATTACCGCCAGGAACAAACGCTATCAGGGATCCATTTACGTCATCCGCGATATTACAGGTAAATGTCAACAATGGCGCTACTCCCTCGACCCTCCGACGGGCGGTCAGTACTGCCAACACGGGAGCGCTCTGCCCTGCCCTCCGTTGAACTGTCCTCGCTACGAGTCGTCACGAAGTGTGTTGGGGATATCAGTGTATGGTATTTTTTTGTAAATTTAGATCAAATGAACGAGTTGGATATGCGTGTCCGGTGTTTGGGTAGACTGGACGTGAAGGCTGGTCGGGCCGGGAGAGGTGGTATGACTGTAGATGTCTCTTGGTCATTGTCACCTCACCATTGTTGTGACTGATGACTCCGCTGACTGATTCTGATGGATCACAGCCCCTCATTGTCACCCTCACCCACGGGGAGGGGGGAGGGGGGCGCAACCTCCCTCCCACGCCCTCCGCCAACGCCTCTTCATCCCACGCCCACAACATTCCCCCTCCTCCCTTTCCACATCTGCGTCACCGTTCTTTGATATTATCAACATCGCACCACCACTTCCATCACCACCAGCACCTCCTACGACCAGGACCATTATCTACAACATTTTTTTTACCTATTACCGCTGTCGATTTCATTACCCTCACTCCCTGACAGATTCCTATCACATACCAATGTTCGTGCCTGGCATTACTTCACTTCTCCGCTCTCTACTAAGTTCTCCCTACACCCTCGAGGCACCCACGCATAAGTCACCGCTACTCCAAATCTCTTACTCTTCCATTTTCACTTTCATGTAACACATCTTACTTATCTCCTTTTCAACCTCTAACTCTTGTTACTTTCACGAATCCGCTTTCGCTTTCTTACGTAAGTCAAGACCCCTTTTTAAAATCATAAGACCTTCGTTGCTCTATAGTTACTACCAGGGATAAAAAAAGCAGATTATTTCGACTTGATTTAGGACAACCTTGATAACAGATGTCGGAAACCAAATACCTGGAAAGCCAAAGGACTCAAAAGGTAAGGTATGTTTCGTCAAGGTAAAGGCTGTTTCTTCTGCGCACCTCTCCTCATGGTACCCTTTCCCCACAGAAAGCTAGCCACTTAATCTGTCCACCAGCCACATACCATCCACGATCCTCCCGTCACTTCTCTCCTCAGGCATGTCAGTCATTACATCTCTAACCTCCCTCCTTGCACCTCCTACCTTTATCCATCTGTCATAAACTCCTCCCTGATGCTATCCTTCCCTTCCTTTCCTCTCCTACCTGCTCTGTGCCTTCTGACTTTTATCCTTTCACCCTCGAAGCAAAGGCTTTGGGCTGAAGTAGGCCTATGGCGGCATTGTGTGTTTAGTCTGGTTCGGAGATGACGTCCGCTGGGTACATTATTTGCATGATGATAACCAGGCACACGGAGGAACATTTGATTATATTAACATTAATTTATATGGAATGTCGGATGTTTTTGTTTTACCTGGTGATAACTTAGTGCTAGCTGATAGCTTCTGTGATATACTGTTCGTTAGATTCAGCGTTCATGTGACCTACAGTGAACTTTCACATGCTTGAAAGGACGTGTGAAAACGGATCTCTCATTTCCCGAGATTTGTTGGTCTGGTAGCAAAATACCCGTCCCCTTCCCGTATTTTCCTTTCCCTTTTCTTTTTTTGTCACTGTTCTAAATCCTCGTCCTCGTTTCTCTTTCCCTTCTTATCTCCCTCCCTACTCATTTACAAACACTCCCCACCTCCACTGGTCACCAAGAGACCAACAGACTAACGGAAGCATGAAATTTTCCCTCTGTGGCTGACCAACACGACTCTCGCCCACACCCACCTCCCTCAGCCGGTCGGGACCCGTAACCCTCAATCCCCATCTCACCCACCGAAGCTAAGCCTCCCCACCCCTCCCCTCCCCTCCCTTTCCCTCTCCCCTCCCCTCCCCTCCCTTTCCCTCTCCCCTCCCTCCCTTTCCCTCTCCCCTCCCCTCCCCTCCCTTTCCCTCTCCCCTCCCCTCCCCTCCCTTTCCCTCTCCCCTCCCTCCCCTTCCCTCTCCCCTCCCCTCCCCTCCCCTCCCTTCCCTCTCCCCTCCCCTCCCCTCCCTCTCCCTCTCCCCTCCCCTCCCCTCCCTTTCCCTCTCCCCTCCCTCCGTCCCAATCCCTCTCCTCTCCCCTCCCCTCCCTCCGACCCAATCCCTTCCCTCTCCCCTCCTTCCCCTCCCTACGAACCATCCTCCTCCCCCATCCCCGCCTCAGCCGACGCAGCGGTAACTTCAATGCCATTTAGAGAGTAATCCAGAGCGCTTTCGCCGGCCAGTTTGTACCGCGATGTCAGGCAGGTATTAGTACCAGGAGGAACACAAAGCATCGCTGGCTCATGGTTTCCAACTGGTACAAACAGAGGAGAGCTGAGGCGGTTTGTTCGAAGATTTATTGTTGTAATGGGTACGTAAAACCTTCATTTCGTTATGCAACGGTCGTGAGATTAACTGTAGGGAGAATTTTCTTAAGTATTCCGTAGATATATATATATATATATATATATATATATATATATATATATATATATATATATATATATATATATATATTGGCATATAATTGTTTATATCAAGAAGGCGCACCTCATACTACGAAAAAATAAGTCAACATGGTCAACTAAAAAAACTACGCAGGTAGGCAGATACAGACATTATATATATATATATATATATATAATATATATATATATATATATATAATATATATATATATATATATATATAATTTATATATTTATATATATATATATATATATATATATATATATATATATATATATATATATATACATATACATTCATACTCACACCGGCAGAAAGACATAGCGATGTGTTCAATAACAATGAAGGGGGGGGGGAGAAGATAGACAGAGAGAGAAGGAAAGAGAGAGAGAGAGAAAGTGAGAGAGAGAGGGGGGGGGAGAGAAGGAGGAGGGAGACATATATATAGATAGAA
>NW_028234404.1:29193303-29195803 GCF_977035675.1 Penaeus japonicus | reverse complement strand
GAAAACACTGGAGGGGCGGGGGGAGGGAGGCAGAAGAGGGAATGAGGGGGGAAGAGGGAGAAGAGGGAGGGAGGCAGGCAGGCAGGTGGAGGGCCAAGACAATGGATAGGGGCAAGGGTGGCAGCGGAGACACACGAAAGGATTTCCGGGTCACCAGCAGGTCAATTACTGTAAGGTATGTCGGAGGTCATTCCAGAGCCCCGGGTTGTGCGTCTTTAGCTCGGTGGCATCGAGGTTCAACCGCTGACAATCTGCTCTTTCGAATCCCGAGTGGAAGGAGGCTGGTAGGGGGTGGGGGAGGGGGAGGAGGGCTTTCATGTTTGGTGGTCTCCTTTTGTGCGTTAGTAATAGAAGGACAAAGTGAAAAGAATAATATTTGATGAATGACTCAGTGATTTTTATGAAAAATGAGATTCTAACTATGATATTTGAATGGGATATGTACCTCCCTAATGCTCTCAGAGATATAGGGATAAACAGATGAAAGCAGGATCATCTAGTAATCTAAAATACAAACTGTAAATAAGGTCTTAGAAATACATAGAATTGTCGTTTCATTATAAGATGGCAAGAACAAATGAAATTATGTACATACTGAGAAAAGGAGATAATTACTCAATCAAAACCATAATAGGTAAATATTGACGTGGCAATAACGAGATTAATAAATGTATATAAACTCTTGAATAAGATGATCAGGGATTGATTTTGAATTTATTAGCAGCAGTAGATGTAGTATTAGTAGTAGAATTAGTTGTAGTAGTAATAACACTATTAATAGTAAGAGCTGTAGTGACAGCAACAGTTTTAATTATATTTGTTGTAGCAAAATATTAGCGTTTGCAGGCATAATAGTAGCATCAGCAGCAGTAGTAATACTGATAGTATGTTAATAGTTGTGGTAGCCGGGGTGCTAGTAGTAATAGCAGTAACAATAATAAAAGCAGTAGTAATTGTTGTAATCAGTCTCTTATCACAATTAATAGAAATATCTCTTTCATTAATATTATAAACTCTCGTGTAAAAGGTAAGAATGCAGACCCTCTTACGAAAACAGATCGTGTGCAAAATTCTCAAGATAGGAGAAGAAAAGCACTTTGTTTCGCACGAAGGAACACCAAGGGAATCGATAAAGGAAACGCTCTTCGTTATATGTTGCAGTGTGTCCGAATAGAAAGCAGGAAGCCACATGCAATTCCAATTAATTCAGACAACTATTCGTAATATATCCGGATCGATCGATTTATATAAGGAAGGATCAAGAAAAGAAATAAATAAAAAGAAAGAAAAAAAAACGTGAATCTCCATCACAGTAATTTAAAGGGTATTGTGTGTCAAGCCAAAAGCGATGTGTCATTAGTGGAGTACAAAGCTTCTATTCATCTCTCACATTATTTAAAGTTTCTTCTTCCTATCGGCGCTGACAGAAAAACGCTCTGCTTAGAATGGAGTATAACATTGTGTTGAGAGATTGACTGGTGTATTTTTTTTTAATCCTTCTAAAGGTTTCAATGGATCTAGCTAAATAGTAAGGCTCGCTTCTTTCGACAAAACGGCATTAAGCTAGTTCAGCACATTCGTTCTAAATAATTTTCATAAGTAGCCTTGATTTTTTTTTTTATTATTATCATCAACGTCATAACTGCATTTTTTTTCTTCTCGCAAACACAGCCTGTCTAGAATGAATAGTGTTTATCCCGCCTAGAACTCGTGTCCACAAAGATATCCAGCGCATACAAGCCTGCAAACACACGCGCTCACGGCCTGACATGGGCACATTTGCAAGCCACGCTTCGCCACCCTTGAGGTATTTGCAAACTCATTCTATATCCCCGGAGGACTTGCGGACAATGAGCGAGCGAGGGGAAGAGTTTTGGGCAGTAAACAGAGACTAAAAGCGGCCATTACAGCGCCGAGATCAATACATCTAATGAAACCCCGGAGTGGAAAGACTCGTTTACATGTGGACTTTGGGCTAGTTGATGAGCCTATGATGATCGGATCTCGGCTAATCTCGTTCGGAGAGCTTTCCCGGTTTCCTTGGCGCCCATTTTTAGGTCGCGAAGACCGTCGCTTAACATGCCTGCATTAAACTACGTCCATTTATTTGACTATGCATTCAACCTACGATGGATTGTGGCCTGTTTCGCAATGGAAAACTCGATTCGTTTATAAGATTTTTAAAATATGTAAATAAAGCTACACAATACCATAGCGTGCTTCACATCCTCTTCATTCTGTATTAATAAGAAGAAGTTGAGTCTTCTTCCACTGAAAAAGAGATTTCAGAAATCCGCAGCGCCATCCAATGCAGCTTAGCACTTGCTGACCCGTGGTGTTAATGAGCAAGCAGCGTTGCCAGTGGTAACCAGATCCTTCCCACGCCACGTAATCAGTGTTGCGATCGAATTTTTCACCCAACGCCCCTTTAAGCAGACGAAATCACCTACGACAAATCACATCATTTTACCACATACCACATTCGAATCGCTCTCACGTC
>NW_028234404.1:29143303-29148303 GCF_977035675.1 Penaeus japonicus | reverse complement strand
GCCATTCATACTCGGCTTCATTCATAACTCCAGCCTGCCGCTTACGTTCATTCTGTGCATCGGATTCATTGAGAGAATTTCTTCATCCTTGCTGCGAGAAAATGATTGTGAATGTATGCGAGCAAAGTTTTTTTTTCTCTCTCTCTCTCTCTAGGTATTTAAATTCCCTTTTCATACCCTTCTTCATAGAAATACGTCTATTTGTTACTTTTTAACACTGTAGCACTGGATTTAGGCCACTAAGTAAGCTAAAGCACATTTTCTATTATTTTTTTTTTTTTTAGTCTATTTGCGTTCGAATGTACTAATATAATGTGCATAATAGTAAGCTAGTGTGATTCACAATTAATATGAAATATACGGAAAAGCTTTATCTCTTTCCAATATTTTGATCATTGATTTAAAATATAATCAATGACTTATCGAAAGACTTAGACATATACTTGCGACACTAATTACCATCACCATTTGCTCTCCTCACCCCCCCCCCCCACCCGCACACACACACACACCCGCACGCGCTTTTTAGCCTCACTACCCCCTTACTTAACTCAGTTTTAACCTCATATTTTGCATCATTCATTAACCCCACGTTTTACCACCACTCGTTTCACGTACTTGCTTCCCTCACTTCATCTCATCATATTCCTCACTTATTTCCTTCACTTCATTCCTCACTTCATTCCTCACTTCATTCCCCACTCTTATTTACCTGACTTGCTAGCCTCATTTGCTACCTTCACTGACTACCCTCACTCACTTCCTCTCTTTTTACCCTCACTCGCTTCACGTACTTATTATCCTCACTTTCCTCACTTGCTTTCCTCACTTGCTTTCCTCAATTACTATCCTCACTTGCTTTCCTCACTTACTTTCCTCATTTTCTATCCTTCGAATGCAAATACGTATACCATGGGGGAGAATTCTTCTGCCTCGTGACATTATTCATAATGAGAAGCTAAAACATTAATGATGAAACGAAAGGAAAATATTCGTGTATGTATTCCTTTGCCTTCCGCAGGGGAATTATTTTCCATATTTCTCCAATTTACGAATGTGTAATCGTATTTTTTTTGCCAAACTGGAAGTGAAATTCAACTGTGAAAGATATTTCTGATATCAATTGAATCATTGTAATGTATTATTGTATAAGACCAATAGCAACGGGGGGAGGAGGGGGGTGCAACAATACCATGCATTGTTCAGTGTTTTTTTCTTTCTTTCTTTCTTTCTTTCTTTCTTTCTCTCTTTCTTTTTTCATATAGATGATTTTGCAGTCAACAAGGGCTTAGTCACTAAGAAGCCAATTAATAGGCCTACCTGAATTTTTGCAAATAATCGTTTTCATTTTTATTCTTATTTTCCCGCTATTACCATCATAATAATAGTAATTATAGCGATAATGATAATGACATTAATAACGGTGAAGATACTAATAGAAATGAAATATTTCTCCTCCGAAAATCTAAGGAAAGGGCTAAACAGGTACGGTCAGTTAGGCCTACTAATTGACTCCTTGGTAACCTGGCGCTCGTGGAACCATTTATGTGTAAAAAAAATAATAATGATAATAATACACAACCACAATGGGCGCTCCAGCCCCCGTCGTCAGTGGGTTAGTAATGCATTATAATTATTATGAATGTTTGGACCCATTTTCGGTATCATATTCTTCTGCACATTCAGTATAATTTAGTATAATGTAACAGATTCAGTATAATTTAAAACAGATTATCTAATAGACTCGACATACTCTTGCTTACGCGTATATCTCGTCTAGAGTATAGCTCAGCTGTTCTAGTCCTCCCTTGTGTTCTATTGGATTCAAGTGTCGTTTTGTCTTTAAGAATAACATTTATATTACATGCTTAGTACTTTTGATAACTTAAATGGACTTTTTTTTTACTGTACATATAATTTACATTCTGTTTGTTTTCTTCATAGCTAAGGATATGTATAAATTTGAAATTCTTGTTTCTTTCTCTTTGATAAAATAAGAAATTGTGAGTGTCTGATTTCATATGTGTATGGCTGGCTATTTGCCCCATACCCGTGAAATCAATTTTGAAAAAAGGGCAGATAATCAACCTTTTTCTCCTATGTCTCTTTGTAAATTTAAATATTCCCTGGTTGGATATGAAGACAGAGAGAGACAGATTATATTTCATGAAAACTTTATAACAGTATATATATTTATATAATATTGTGCAAACAATGATTATTTTGTTAAAATCCCCTATCTGATATCATAATTAGGACGAACAAATATAACGGCAATATGTCGCGCATTGTTCACATATTGATCATCTTCATAAATTACCAACACACAGACATATATTGTTTGTATATTGATTATCTAGATGAATTACCAATACAAATATACAAGAAAGAAACATATTTTACCTATACTTTTTACATCAATTTTGACTTTAGTCGTTTTGTCAACCTTAAACACTATTACATTATGTGACTGTCATGAATAAGCTCTTTTAAGCTTCATAAAGAATATATTATACATTAAATCAATTTGAGATAAGCCGTTTCTCAGGCTTATCGAACGTTTTAGTAGCCAAGTATGATTCACGTGAAGCAGCTGTGTGAGGTATAATGAGCCACCTGTGCAAGATTCCATAACGAGGACCACGTAATGAAACACACGTGTAAGATGCCTTGACGTAGAACACGTAGGCACACCTGTCTGGCTCGATGTGGCGGATGGTCGTCTTTGGCGAGAAAGTGGTGCACCGGTTCCTCATGAGGGGGTGGAGGGGAGGGGGGGGGCTTCTTGCAACTTGGCTTTCTTCATTGCTGGTTGGAAATAGAGATTGGTGTTACTGAGGTTTGAGCTTGCAGGGATGAGAGATTTCCTTGGTGTAGACTGGGACTGAATGATTGAGAAGCTAATCATACCTGGGTTGTATTTTCATGGTATATTCAGACTGATATCTATAAGAGAAAGAAAAGAAAAGAAAACAATGATAAAAGGGAATAAACTTAAGTAAAGCAGCAATTTTGTAATAAAATTGATTAAATCAAGCTTAGGGCGGTTGAACTTATGGCTTGTGACGTCATTTGTAAACAAAAGTCTTCGGCGGCATCAATACTTTCGTTTATCTATGTTACTTTCAAGTCCACTTCTAAACTTTATGATAACCTTTTCGAAAGAAGTATTAAAAAATGCATAATTTGCAATACGCACATCTACAACCCCTGTAACATTCACCTATTGCTTACGAGTTTGTTTCCTGATTTTTAGTCCAAAATAACATATATACTGTATTAATTATATCAATAACACCTATTTTTGTCTTTTGTTTAGGAAGTCAGTTTGAGATAACTATGGAGGACGGTGATACGCCGAGGAAATCATTGTGTTTGTTTACATATGACGTCACGCTTGAGCTTGAAAGTATTTCAAGCCAAGGTCGACAAGGGCTTGATTAAAGTCAAGCCCGCTTGTGGCGTCATCAAGGCTGCACTCAAGATTTGATGCGTCAAAAACAGGAAAGTGACGCCAGGCTCAAATTTTGGCAAGACAAAAATGCAAATGCGGCTTAACATAACAATAGTCGTTGTCTAGGCAATATTTCAGCAACAAGAGAACAATCCAACCATTCATGCATGTATATACGTATATATATATATATATATATATATATATATATATATATATATATATATATATATATATATATATATATATGTATATATATATATATGTATATATATATATATGTATATATATGTGTATATATTATATATATATATATATATATATATATCTATATATATATCTATATATATGTATATATATGTATATATATATATATATATATATATATATATATATATATATATATATATACGTAGTACATATTGATATATTACATGCATAACTACTTAACCATGTATTGATCAGTTCGCTAATAAAAGCAAAACGTTTGAAAGCATCGAATTCAATCCCGGTCACAGGCAGAGACCGAGGGAAGAGCTGGACTCACCCTCTGCGAGAGGCTGGACGGACTGCTCGGGACCTTCCGGAGGGCGCCGATGTGAGAGCCGTCCGGAGTGTGGAGCCGCTGGGTTTCGGACTGAGGAAGGGCATCGTTCGCGGGGGTTTCCGATGGGTAAGAGGGTACTTCGGGAGAATATCTCGGGTTCGCGATGCCTTCGACGTGGTTGCCGAACCTCGCCGCAGGGACACTGGTACTGGTCGGGTCGAGCAGCTTGTGGCTGTCTTCGGCCGAGAAGCCGGGGTTGACGTGTCCTTTGGTGCTGTCCTTCGGGCCGGGTGCGGTCCCAGGTATGCGCATGTTCGGTCGATTATCAAAGCCTTAAAATGAAATGAATTTCTAATCAGTTTTGTGAAAAACTTATCTGACCCATAACCATTATCATCTACAGGATAGCACGCATTGAATATTTAATCATATTTGAAAAGACGAACCAACCATGCAAATGCGACATCAGTATAAGCTTAAAATTGATTTGTAAAATAGTTTTCCATACACTAAATCCTGCACTATATATGTCATTTGTAAATCCTGTTTACCTGGAGGCAACGAGGAGCATTGCTTCACAGGTCTGCTCGGGCTAAGAATGTCGCTAGTAGGACTTATATCCATCTGGAAGATATCACAGCAGATTCGTGTAAAGAAAAAGGCTGATGATAAAGGATAAGATATATTACAGTCAGTATGGAGAGAAGCGCCACTCGCGTGTCTTCAAGAAAATACCAATCACTGAGGTATCTACCTCCTCCCACATAAAGTCAAAGGGATTTCTGTTCTGCGACGTCGGCGTCTGGGCGAGTCCCTCACTCGCCGCGTCTTCGCCCTCGTCGGAGAGGAGGTCCTCCTTGATGGTGGGTTGCCCTTGCTTGCTATGCCGTCGCCCGCGCTGCCGCGACGACGTCCCACACTTCGGTGACTCGGTCTGGATGTCGAGGGTCAAGTGCTGTCTACTGAGCAGGTTTTGCTGCCGGTTTGGCACTTCCGGTT